>NC_142011.1:600000-811760 GCF_049901735.1 Notechis scutatus | reverse complement strand
CTTGAGCCCAACATTTCTGTTGTAAAGCGAGACAGTTGGAAAGTGAATTCTGGCCCATTTGAAGGACCTTTCATATCCCCGTTGTTAAGTGAATCAGTGAAGTTATTAAGTTGGTAACACAGTTGCTAAGTGAACCTGGCTTCCTCCACTGACTTTGCTCGTCAGAAGGTGTGGAGTCCCAAGGTCTCTTCACGTAACCCTGGGACACTACGTCTGTCGTAAATATGAGTCAGTTGACCAGAGTCTGGATTTTGATCATGGGACCACAAGGAGGCTTCAACGGTTGTAAGTTTAGGACAGAACAGAACGGAAAAGAAGAGGAGAAGGAGAGAGAAGGAGAGAAAAAAGAGAAAAGAAGAGAATATATGGAATGGAATAGAAAATAGGGACAGAATAGAATAGAATAGAGAAGGAGACAGAAAGAGACAGAAAGAGAGGAAGAGAGAAGAGAAGAGAAAATATAGAATGGAATAGAATAAGGAATAGAATAAGGAATAGAATAAAATAGAATAGAATTAGAACTGAAGACAGAATGGAATCGAATGGAATCGAATAGAACAGAGAAGGAGAAGGAGAAGGAGAAGGAGAAGGAGGAGAAGAGAAGAGAAAATATGGAATGGAATGGAATAGAGAAGGAGAAAGAGAGGAGGGGAGGGGAGAGAAGAGGAGAGGAATGGAGGGGAGGGGAGAGGTAAGGAAAGGAGAGAAGAGAAGAGAAGAGAAGAGAAACCATGGAATGGAATCAAATGGAACAGAACAGATTGATACAGAATTTGAGAATAGAATAGAATAGGAATAGAATAGGTCAAAGGTCACTTTTTTGAGTGCTGTTGTAACTTTGAACAGTCACTACATGAACAGTTGTAAGTTGCATCATTTATTCCTCCCTCCTGCTGTCCCCCCAGCCCCCATTTTACGTGGTGGTGCTGCAGAGGCTTCCATTCGCCTGGGAACCCCTTGGATGATGCCCCTCCGGTCCCTTTGAAGGGGGCTCTTGGATGGCCTGGGGAGACGGGGGGGGGGGCACAGACTGGCAGCCAGAGAGTTCGCCCAGAGGGCCCCTTCCCCCCCCCTTCCTTCTCTATCATCTCCATCCTCCTCCTCCGTTTTCAGCTCAGGAAAAAGACAAAAAGCCTTGGAACAACAATGGGGAAGGGCCCACTCGGCAGGCCTTCCTGGGGGCTCCACTGGGACCAGCCCAGACGTGCAATTCGCTGAGCTGAGGAGCTTCCCCCCGCCCACCCAGAAGCGCGAGCCACACAGCAGAGAAACGACCGAACCACCGAGTGGGAAAGAACTTGGAGGTCTTCTAGTCTAACCCGCTGCTCGGGCAGGAGAACCTCCACGAGGGCTGTCCGACTTCGGCATTGGAAGATTTTAACCCGCGGGCTTCAACTGCCGGAATCCCCCCGGTAGCCTTAAAGGTTCTCAAGGTTGGAAAAACCCCAGTGACAACCCCCAGGGGGCATTCAAACGTCAGGGTGGCCAGTCGATGACACGCCCCCCACCCCCGCAAAGCCGCGTGAGAGATGCTGCAAAGCGGGGAAGGGGTCCCCCACCACGCGAGGCCTCTCCCGCGCCTAGAGGCTGAGAGAGGCCGGTCCTTCTCCCTGCCCCGGAGTGAGGTGGGGAGGGGAAGGATATCGGGGGGGTCACCGCCCCCTTTTTGGGAAGCCACGGAGCCCGTCCGGCCCCCGCTGACGTTTCTCCGCCGGACCCCCGGGCGCCGAAACCTTCCCCGCAGGAGTCATCCGGAGGCGTGGCGCGAGGCGGGGGTTTCCCAGCCCGGCCCTCCGGAGGGGAGGAGAGGGGAGGGCGTGAGGGGCTCCGCACTTTTGCCCCAGACAGGACTCGGAGGCGGCTCAGTCGCCCAGCCGTCGCCATGGGGTCCGGTCGCAGCCCCTCCTCCTGCTCCGCCTCTTCTTGGGCGCCTTCGCCCTCTGGGGATCCCTGCACTCCGTCTCCGGGCTCTGTAAGTGGGGCGAGGCGGGAGGGGGCGGGGAATGCCCCGTCCAGAGGGTCTTCGGTTGGTGGGACCCCGAGAGCCCCGCCGCGTCTGAACGCCCCAGATGGAGCCTCCGGGATGCGCCCCGGACGCCAAGAGGAAACCCCGCACCCGCACTGCTCTGCGCCCCCGAGACCCCGTTCGGCTTCCCTGGACGCGGGAACAGCGGCCCTCCGTCCCCCGCGAAGCCCCAGACGTGAGAGGGGCGAGCGAGGCTCTGCTGGGCGGGCTTTCTTTCGGGCTCCTTCGGGCAAGACTCCGGCTGCCCAAGGACGCCGCCCACCTCGGAGTCCGCGCACTCCGCGGACGGCTGTCGGAATGCAGGCCAGGCGCGACCCGTATGGAAGGGGGTCGTGGGAAGGGGCGAGCGGGAGCGGGAAGGTCCGGCTCAGCCCGGCGGGCGCCAAGGGCCACCCAGGAGGGTCCCGGCGGAGCCCGGCACGCACTTCCGTTCCCGTGAAGGTTGCGTTTGCCCGCTGTGCGTAACTCCACGGCGGGAGGGTTGGGCGAGGCCGATGAATCACGCAGCTTCGCGCCCGCCGGGGAGTCACGCTGACAGGCACCCTGGCAGAGCCTCGGACGGTTCCGGCCCGGAATCAGCTCCTCGTTCAAAATCCCGGAGAAAGAGACCGGGCCGGTATGGAAGGAGACGCCGAGGAACGGAGGGTCCGGTCCCCGCCTCTCCCCCACCCGCATTCCCCAGGCAAACGCTGCCGGAGGAGATCGCAGCTGCGCGCACGCGGGTTACTTTAACGCTACGTTGACGGATTGATTCCGTTTCTATGCCGCGCATCTCCCCGACAAGGTGACTCTGGGCGGCTTAGAGATGATGAAACCAAGTGGGGAAAAATGACATTACAATAATACTAATAACGCCATTAATGGTAGTAGGATTAATAACATTATAATAACACTAACACCCAGGAACGGAGCAGGGGGTTACTAGGCTTGAGATCAATATTGATAGAATTACAGAGTGTCAGAGTTTCTAGGCTCTGGGAGGTCATCTAGTCCACCCTCTCCGGAGCGCAGCAGGCTCCCTGACAGATGCTCCCCCCTCCTCTTCAAACGCACCAATAAAGGGGAGCTCCCTGCTTCTCTAGGGTGTCCAGCCAGAGTCAAACCGCTGTTGCTTAATGTCCGTGCTTATCGCTGAAAGGTTTGTTTTGTTGTTCTGTCTTGGGAACAATCCTGTCTTCCCCCATGACAAGCCACTCCGATGCTTGAAGAGATAGAAGATCTTCCCTTGCCTTGCCTCTTCTCTCTCCTCTCTCTTCTCTCCTTTCCCCTCTCTCTTCCTTTCCCCTTCCTAATCCACTCCCTTCTTTCCCTTCCTTTCTCCACTTCCCTTCCCTTCTGCCTCCAAACATTTCCTCCTTTGGATGCTGACCAGCTCCTACCCTCCCGGTAGCCAAAGTCCTTCCTCAAATTCAGGCCACAGAACTGAACAGCCCAAAAGAGAGGAAGGGAACCGTGGCTTCTTCCCAGCCAGAGCCTGTGCTTCTCTAGGGGTTTGGTCAGACTGAGTCACACTGGTGGCTTCTTTTCGGTTTATAATCCAGAAATGACGCCCCCCCCTCCCCCCCGCAATGCTCCTCAGAAGGCGCTCCCACCCACCCCTCACCCCCCATCCTGTTTGTGACATCCGTGTTGTCTTTTTCCCCTATTCCACCATGGACTTTGCTTCTTCTGCCTCATTTGAAACCTCTTTTGGGTTGCTGGTTTTACCCGATAGCCATCTTTCCATTCAGCCTCCCTGCGAAGACGGGCTGTGCTTGCTTTGTGACGCGTTTTGGGAGAATTTCAGCAGGGTTAAATTGCTCCTTGGAATTCCTTGCGTCAAAGCGCCTCCCTTGATTTGCTCTGGATAGCAGGCCTTGGTTTGGTTTAAAAGAATTGGCCATGAAGGGCATTATACCAACCAGAGCCAGATCTGACCAGGTCACCCATTGCATTCAGATTTATCAGATTAACACAGTGGGATGGGACCTTATAGGTCATCTAGTCCAACCCCTGCCCAAACAGGAGACCCTACACTGTTTTACACTGTTTCGGGTGGTCCAGGAAGAGGCTGAGCTGAGCCACTTTGAGTTCTGACGTCTCTTTCTGTGCGCGAACTAAACCACCCAGTCAGTTCAGATTAAACATTTGGATTGGAGATTTTGATCCCAGTTTAGAAGACTGGTTCAGTCTTGTCTTAGGCATGAAATCCGGCTGAATGACTCAATCGTCACAAATACGAATCACTTGCTGAGGGTGTGAATTTTGATCATGTGATCATGGGGATGTTGCAATGGTCGTAAGTGTGAAAAATAGTCATAAGTCATTTTTTTTCCAGTGATGTTGTACAGGTATTAGGGGAGTTAACCTGTGGAGTTGGAACTTTAACAGGCTGGGGAATTCTGGGAGTTGAAGTCCACAAGGCTTAAAGTTGCCCAGGTTGGAGACCCCTGGTTTAGAGGGCTGCTCTATCCCCGCCCCCCTCACCCCACACCTAGAGCACCTACCACTGAGCCAAGGTTCAAAGTTTCCAAATCTCCTCTCTTGCCAGTCGAGGGGAGCTGCAGCATCTTCCCCAACGATTCCCAACGATGTGGGGAGCCAAAAGACCGTTTTTTCTACAACATCACCTCCAAGAGCTGCGAGCCTTTCGTTTACCATGGGTGCCCTGGGAATCGCAATCGCTACCACACCATTGAGGAATGCAAGCGCTACTGCGGACGCATTGGTGAGTCCGGCTGTTGGGCAGGGAAGGGTCTTTGGGAGGGGTCTGCTGAGCCCCTGAGGTGTTCTGACTAAGGGTTATTGAGACACTAACAAACACACTTTAGTCCCAAAGCCCTTTTTTCTTTATTGCAATGGCTGGGAATTTTAGTCATTCATAGCCCGTAATGAGTCCCAAAATAGTTTGTAAAGAGTCCCGTGAAAGTCTGCCAAAGTCCTTCAGGATAAGGCTGATCAGCACCTACCTTTATCTCCCTTGAAATGCTGCCAACAACTCAATTTCCAATTAGTTATACGAGGCCAAACGGAGCACAAATTCAACATGGAGCTTGCCAGGAACACATTCATTGCTTCGAGGCGGCAAACAAAGAACGCGAAGACACCGTTCGGGAAGGCAGAAACTCCCTCCAGGCCGCGATCCTCAATGCGCTTCAAAAGGAACAAGGGGCAAGGGCTTCTCCACACCTGACAGAGGTCTTCCATCACAAGCAGCTTTTTCCCACCATTCTAAGAAAGCCTCCTCCCTCCCAAACCGGCTAGTTCTCAAGCGGGTTCTAGTGTCTCATGCCAATTCTCTGCTGCCAGCTGTCACCATCCTTCCAGGACATCCTCCCATCGTAGCAGCGCATCTAAGGCCTCCAAAGCTGCAAGTTATGCTGACCAGGTGGCAGAAGCTGAAGTAGAAGCTGCTGTAGCAGATGCAGATCTACGCGCCACAGAGGAAGTAGCATGGCAGAAGGCTGCAGTAGTGGCTCTACAATCAGAAATGGCCAAAGTTCAGGCCCAATTGGAGTTGGCCGAACGGCAAAGAGACGTCACAACAAAGATGTCACAGGCCGCAGCATGGCAGAAGATGGCTGACGTCACCTCCCTCCAATTCAACCTCGAAGAGTTGGGAGAAGAGAGCCCAGATACACAGGTCAAAGCCTACGTGGATGAGCAGCACTCGCTACAAAACAAGCAGGTGGAACCGCCTCCGTTGCCTAGCAGTCTCCCACAACCAGAGAAGCACAGGGATGAATCTCAACCACAGACTCTACACGTCAGTTACGCAACTGACGTTGTACGACCTAAAGTACAAGATTCACTTCCCACCAACAGCAAACCTTCCCCAACTGATGTTGTACGTACTAAGGTCCAAGACCCTCTTCCCAGCACCAGCAACCCTACTCCAATGTCTCATGGCCTGCCAGGTGAGCAAATTAGCCCACCAGTGATCCCAACGACTTCTCGACAAGTAGACATGCCACCGACGACACCTGCCATGCTCAATCCACAAGCAGTACCATTCCAGCCACAACCTCCACACTACCTGAGCTCACAGACACAAGATAACTGCGGCCAGCCTACACAGCAGCGTGAAGCTCCACCATCGCCTCTGGAATGGCAGAACGACATCCTCTGTAAGCACTGGGAGGAAGGCTACAACCCATCGTTGACATACAACTCGAACCTACCCTACGAGAATCCATGGGAAGACCCCTCTATGTCAACGCCTCAACCCAACTCTACAAACGATGCAGACTACTGGAGAGAGTTGGCAGTAAGCAGAGGAAAGCTAGATTTGGCTGCTAACGGTGTATACAAATTCACAGATGAGCTAGGCGGTGAATATCTCCTATGGAAGAAAGTTTTCCTGTGCCCCATTCAGGCTGCATGCCTGGAATCCGATGAAGTACTCATACACTTGGTGGCCTGGCTAGGACCGCAGTCTGTCAGAGACACAAAGGCACTTTATGCCTCCCACTTAGACGACCCAGACACTGCCCTACGGTTGTCATGGCAAAGACTCAACACTCCATACGGCGCTGCCTCAGATATACAATCAACGCTCCTGGATAGCCTCCACAGATTTCCTAAAATTCCTATTGGCAAGCCTCACCTGATTGCAGAAGTTTCTAATATACTCATACAACTGAAAGTGGCACAATGGGATCCCAAGTTACTGGGACTTGCTTGTCTTGACCAAGACGACATGCAAAACAAGATCCTTCAAAATCTTCAAGTTCAGCCTCTTGGTGCAAATCTGCTGGTCACCTCTGGCCGCCTTTTAGGGTTGACAGGTACTCTTGGTGCCAATGGTCGCTTCTGGCGGCCTTTTAGGGTTGGAACGGTGCTCTTGCTTCCACAGTGTCAAAGGGCATCGGGAAGCTATTGGAAAGGGTGTTGCGGAGGCATATGCCCGTGTAAAGCATTTTAGTGGACGTCTGGTGGTTGCTGGCAGCCGTTTAGGGTGGAACGGCATTCTTGTTTTCGATGGTGCTAAAGGGCATCAGAAGGCTGTTGGAATGGATGGTGCTAAGGTATTTGCCTGGGTTGGAGCCTGCATCCGATCGACACTGACAATTCCTGAGATTCCCCAACCTAGGTCTGTCTTGAAGGCAAAGGGTGAGTATCTCAGGCCTCTGACTACTTCAGTGTGCGCTAAGGCGCCAGGGACATCGAATCCCAGCAAGAGCACAATCTTGGCTTCAGGATCAAGGGTGGGAAACAGAAGAGCCATATGCTTCAGGTGAGGTAAGCTGCTAGCTACCTCTCGTGTTGCAATGCGGCTGCGGTCATCTGGTATCCCGTTCCATTCCAGCACGGGTGGCAGTAGAAACTGGGAACTTCCATCTAATGACTCTATACAGAGTCCAGTAGCTTCTCTCCCTGCCGTGCGTCTCGGTGTGGTGCACGTCGATATCGTGAGGGAGATTGCATTTTGTCTGCGTTTGAGAAGGAGTTGGAATGCAGAGACAAATGAAACGCTTGGCCCCTCCCCTGCTTGCAGATGAGCTCCTTTTTAGATAACAGCGATGTAACATAAGACAGAGCATGTCTTTCGCTGAAGAGAGAAGGGGGAAGAATTTACTCCTTCCTGCCTTGATATGAAAACAAAGGAATTCAGCATAAATAAAGGAAGAGAGAGAAAAAAGAATCGATGGAGACAAAATTTGATTGCCTTTGAGAGCCAGAACATAGAATATTTGAAAAGACTCTTTCGTAAAAGGGGAAGGGGGGGAATCTTGCCCCTCCCTGCAGTTCAAACTGAGGCACAGAGCTTAGCATTCTACATTCACTTCTGGCTTCAACATTACTTTGCTTTATCACAAATCCAAATTAACTGTCTTTATACTGATGGGCTTCAGGACTTCAAATTAACCATCTTTTTACTGTTCTGTATTCTGTACAGTGGTAGATTTGTCTTCCTGTACAGATGCAGATAGATAAACTCAACAAAACGTCCATAACAAAGTACATTTATTGGTTCATCAGGTATCCTCATAACTCACATTTGTGATGAAGTTCTTCTTTAATGACCAATCCTTTGCATATCTGTCTTGTAGGTAAAAAGATGGTTATCTTCTATCCTTTTTCTCTCATCTCGTAGTGATAGAAGTAGAACAGTTACCATGAATCCCTGAATTCAGCCAAGAGTGAGGAAAACTCCCCCAACCCATTGAGGGTCAATTTAGTGACCAATTAGGATTACAGATATGGTCACGTGACATGGACTACATTTCCCAGGATACCTTAACTACATTTACCATGATGCATTCCTCTAAGGGGACAGCTCACAATTGCTACATAACTATCCAATTCCCATACACTGGCTGGACAGCACAGAGCTTCAGGTTTCAAACTGACCAGTATGAACAAAGTTGCTTCCTGCAGAGGCTCCTGTCCCTTTGCTCCTCCTTTGTCTTATGGGAGGGCCAATCACCTCCAAGCCTTTTGTCTTAACTGTTCTTGCCTTTTGGCAGCTCTGTGCACATGCTCACTGGGAACAGGCTCCCCTTGTTCCTCTGCCCCACTGCTGCCAGATTCTGGAGGCTCCAGAGTCAGCACATAACTCCTCCCCAGACTCCCGGATTGGCCCATGTTCCTCCCCACTGTCCGACTCTGCTGCCATCTCCTCAGGCTGCCAGTGACCACAACATTCAGCATCTGTTCTTCTAAACTTTGGTGGGGGGGCTGCCCCTGTTCTCCTTTGGTGCATCTCAGAGGGGAGTATGGGGTGGGGGAAGGCTCCCCTCTTTCCCGCACCTCCTCTGCCCCCCAACACCCACTGTCTCTGAAGGGGGTTGTGGGGCTTCCCCCCCGCTGTGTGGGGCTTCCCAGAGCCCATTGGTTGATTCTGTTTTGCAGAGAAGCCCGGCTTCTGCCCGCCGAGCCCTCGCGGTGTTTCAGGGCCATGCCTGACAAGCTGTTTGCATGACGGTAGCTGCCCAGAGATGGACAAGTGCTGCTCCTATGGCTGTGCCTTGTACTGCATGAAGCCCGTCACAGGTGAGACCCACAGCCAGATGCTCTCGGTGGGGAGGGGGAATGCGGGCCATCAGCAATTCTGCAGGCAGGCCACCAGGGCCCTCCTGGTGGAGCTGGCAATGGCGGAGCTCCCAGCACACCTGGAGATGCTGGGCATGGTTGAGGGCACCGGGGCCCACCAGATGTTTGGGGATGCAAGCCCAGTCAGGCCTCGTCTAAGCACCAAAGATTCCATGCCGTCATGTCACCCTCACTGGTACTCGGCCTCTTCTAAGGATTCAAAGGGATTTGCAGTCTGCCCTGGGCCCAGGCACCAGCCTGTCTGATTCCTTCCTTCCAGGGGTGGGATTGAAATTTTTTAACAACCGGTTCTGTGGGCATGGCTTAGGCAATGGACATGGCTTGGTGGTCATGTAACTGGGTGGGCATGGCTTAGGCAATGGGCATGGCTTGATGGTCATGTTATTGGCTGGGCGCGGCCAACTCAACATCACTCACATAGAGGCACGCATCTCCTTGCCTGGCTTCTCATGACTGTTGGGGATGCTGCAACAGTCGTAAGTGTGAAAAATGGTCATAAGTCACTTTTTTCAGTGCCATTGCAACTTTGAATGGTCACTCCACAAAAGCAAAGTACCAGCAAAGGAGGGGACAAAAAACTCCAAAGACGTTCCAGAGACAGGAAGTCTAGTCCTGCCAAGAATGTAATAAGGGTTAACAGAGAGGCAGTTTCTGTAAGCAACACCAGAATGTTTCCTTCCTGCCTTCCTTACAGGATTAGCCCTGTAATTTCTTCTAACAATCGGTTCTCCGAACTGCTTAGAATGTTAACAACTGGTTCTAGCGAATAGGTGCGAACCTGTAGAATCCCACTCCTGCTTCCTTCCTTCCCTCCTTCCTTCCGCCCTCCCCTTCCATATCTTCCTTCCTTCCCTCTCTGTTTCTCTCTCTCTCTCTCTTTCTTTCTTTCCTTCCTCCCTCCCTCCCTCCCTCCCTCCCTCCAAAACATCCATATAGCTGCCCACCTCAGGCCGACCTCTATCCCCTTCCTCCCTCCCTGCAGACCTCTGCCAGTTGCCTTCTGAACACGGGCCTTGCGATTTAAAAGTGAAACGCTGGTTTTATGACCCGAAGACCCAAAGGTGCAAGAAATTCATCTATGGGGGCTGCGCCGGGAATGCCAACAACTTCAAGAGACGTTTGGGGTGCCGCTTGAGATGCCGCAAGAGAGGTGAGTGTCGGGGTGGGACACAAATATTTTTACTACCGGTACTGTGGGCGTGGCTAGATGGACGTGGCCATGTGACTGCGTAGGCATGGCTTCTTTTTTCAGTACGCCCCCACGCTCTGTTGCTGTTTTGCTTCCTGGGCCTCAGGGAAGCCTCCTGGGTGAAGCAGTAAGACAGCGAGGGGGATCCTGGCACAGCTGATCATTGGAACAGCTGATCGTCAGGAGGAAAAAAAACACCGGTTTGGCTGAACCAGGAGCTGTTTTGTTACTACTGGTTCAGCCGAACAGTAACGTTTTTTACTACTGGTTTGCCTGAACCAGGCCAAACCGGTAGAATACCACCACTGGTGAGTGTGCAATGCTGGGGGGGAGGGAGGCCTGAAAGGTGCGAGGCCATATGGGAAGGAGCAGAATTCCCACCTTGAATGCAAAGGAGAGGAAGGGGGAAATGAGAGGTCCCCCTCCCACTGGCAGCCCTGCAGAAGGGGCCCCTCTCTTTGCACCCCCTCCCTGAGATTCTGCTGCGAGATCCATCCGTCTGGCCAAGAGGAGAAGGAGGAGCCAGGATCTCTTGGCAAGGCTGTCTATCCTCTGGGACAGCATATCCCCTGCTCCACCCTCCCCGGCCCTTCAGCCTGCCCCAAGAGAGAGGCTGTTAAATATGCATGACGCCACATGTACATGAGCCTACGTTACATGCAAAGTGGAGTCTGACTTATTGGTTCAGCTGATGGTGGGAAGATTGGGTCCCTGTCAGTGGCTGAAGTGTTGGACAGCGCCAGCTATAAAAAGCCAGCGCTGGCCACGTTTGTGTGCTTTTTGAATCCGGTTTGTAAATAAGAGTTTCTAGCATTCCTGAGTCCTCTTCCTTCCTGATCTGTGCCCATTTAACAGAGGGTCCGCTTCCCCCAGGGAGGGGGGGCTGGGGGACACCCCAAGGGAGGCGCCTAGACTGGGCGGAGTGTCACAAAGGCCGAGGCTGGAGCAGAGCAGCCCCTCAGAGCAGGGGAGGGGGGGTCTCTCTGGTTCTCGGCCTGGCAAAAAGGGGGGGGGTCTCTCCAATGCCTCTGCCCCCCCCCTGCAGCCCCCCAAGGAAGACCCTTCCTGAGGCCTCCTTCCCTTTTGCAGGAACTCCCTGAGGGCTCCGTGGACGGAAGCTCGGCCTGCTTTGTGCTGAACGGAGAGAGAGGCCGGTTCAGGAGGAGACCAGGCGCAGAAAGCCTCCAGGCGCCTTCAAGAGGGAGGGGGGGATTCTGGAATAAATCCTTGCCCGAAGGAGACGGTGGTCTCAGGTGCTCTGTGTGTCTCTTTTCCTGGCAAGGGGAAGGGGGCACAGGCTGCCCCCCATTCACTATTAAACACAGAATTTGCCAAATCGGCCCGTTTATGCTGGTTTTTATTTATTTGTTCATTTGTTTGTCAAATGTGAACAAGATAACAAGTATGAACACAAACAAGAACAAAGGAAGTAAATACAGATAAATTGGGAGAGTAAGACAGGGACGGTAGGCATGCTGGTGCACTCATGCACGCCCCCTTTAAGGACCTCTTAGGAATGGGGTGAGGTCCACGGTAGGGAGTTTGAGGTTGAAGCTGTGAGGGGTTGAGGGGCTGTAACCATGGAGTCAGGTAGGGCATTCCAGGCATTGACCACTCCGTTGCTGAAGTCGTATTTTCTGCAATAGAGTTTGGAGCAGTTTACTTTGAGTTTGTATCTATTGTTTGCCCGTGTGTAATTGCGGTTGAAGCTGAAGTAGTCGTTTACAGGTAGGATGTTGTAGCAGACAATTTTGTGTACTAAGCTTAGATCAGACTGTAGGTGGCGTAGTTCTACATTGTCCAGGTCCAAAATTTCAAGTCTGGTGGCATAAGGTATTTTATTGCAAGCGGAGGAGTGGAGTCCTCTTCTCGTGAAATACCTCTGGACTCATTCGATTGTATTCATGTCCAATATACAGTGTGGATTCCAGGCAGATGAGCTGTATTCGAGAATTGGTCTGGTGAAGGTTTTGTATGCCCTGGTGTGCAGTTCAATGTTACTGGAGAAGAAGCTTCATAAAATTAGGCTAACAATTCTTAATGCTTTTTTGGCAATGCTGTTACTGTGAGTTCTGGGGCTTAGATCATTCGAGATAAGTACTCCTAGGTCCTTGACAGAGTGAGGGTCATTTATGACAGAGGTCACCAACTGGTGGGCCAGGGACCACTGGTGGTCTGCAAGAAAATGTTGGGCGTCTGCAGATAAGTGTCCCCCCCAAAGCAATTAATCCAGGCTGTGCAGGGACATAAGGCGTACTGCTTGTTGCATGTTGCACCCCCTACAGCAGAGATTTCCAATGCCACCATGGGCTGGTCCTGTATTCCAGAGTTACAATAGTCACAAGACTGACCATCTTGGTCATCCCGGAGTAGCTCATCCATGGCAGGCCAGTGGACAGGCCAGTCCTGTGACTACTGTAGCTCTGGAATATGAGACAGACTTTCCCACCAATGTCAGCAAGCCACCGTAGGTCAAAATTCATATTAGTGGTCCGCGGAGTTTAAAATTATGAGTTTGATGGTCCCTGAGGTCCAAAAGGTTGGCGACTCCTGCTCCATGAGATCATTTCTGCCCAACTTGTATTTGGTGTTCTGATTTTTATTGCCAATGTGTAGGACAGAGCATTTATTAGTTGAGATTTGGAGTTGCCAATTGCACAACCATTCTGACACATAGTCAAGGTCGCTTTGTAAGGCAGCAGCATTGTCGGTGGTGTTAAATAGTTTTACATCATTGGCAAAGAGGACGCAGCTGCTTTTAATGTTGTCACATAGGTCATTGATGTAAAGCAGAAAGAGTGTGGTTCCGAAGACACTGCCTTGGGGGAGACTGCTATTAACTGGTGCTGGATTTGATAGGGCCTTCCCTGTTTTGACCATTTGTTGCCTGTTTGACAGGAACGTGGCTATCCACTTGTGCAGGGACCCGGAGATGCCATAAGAACTAAGTTTCAGCAGTAGTTTGTCGTGCACCACTGAATCAAAGGCTTTGCAGAAGTCAATGTAAATTGTGTCTATTGCTTTACCCTGGTCAATATGTATGGTCCAAATGTTTCTGCAATGTAGGAGTTGCAGATTACAGGACAACATTTTCCTGAAACCAAACTGCTTGTTAGAAAGCAAGTTGTTTGTCTCTAAGTGGAGGGTGATGGACGGGTTTATAATTAATTCCATGACTTTACAGGTGACGCAACAGAGTGAAATTGGTCTGTAATTTTCTAGTAGGCTGGGGTCCCCCTTTTTAAAGATAGGTATGACCGTGGCTAATGACCATAAGTTGGGCAGGGAGTTGGTTCTGAAAGATACCTCATAGATTGTGCATAGAGGTTCACCTAGGGCAATGGCAAGATTTTTCAAGAAGTAGGCACATAATCCATCAGGGCCAATAGGTAGAGATGGCTTTAGGTTACGTAGTGCTGTTTCAACGTTATCTACTGTAAAATCAATATGTAGTAAGTTGTTACAATTTGCTGTGGTGAAACTAGGAAATGGGGGGAAGCAGCCATTGCTGTCAACAAAGACTGAACTGAAGAACGTATTAAAGAGGTTGGCCTTTCGAGTTCCATTGTTACCGTCTTCCCCGTTAGGCCCTTTTAGGGATGGGATGGATTTCGAGTCTTTAAGTTTGGCATTAACGAAATTATAGAAGGCTCAGGAGGAGTTCAAGTTCTTCCGGGGGCCGTCCTGCAGGGGGTGCTTGCTTGGGGTCTCCCTCTGGGGCCACATCCCCATCCCAATCCATTTTTCGTTTGTTCTGGGGCCTTCAAGTCAGTCTCACTCCTGGCCCACCCCCTGCGGTTTGCTTGGCAAGGTTCCTCGGAGGGGTTTTCCCATTGCCTCTTTCCTGGGGCTGGGAGAGAATGGCCGGCCCAGGCTGGCTTGGTGACCACGGCAGGACGGGAACTCACAGTCTCCTGCTTTCCCGCCTGGTGCTTTCACTGGGAGGCCTAAATGGCTCCCGCTTGTTCGGTGGGTTCCGCATAATCAGCTCACAACCCGCCTCCCAATGCAGCCCAAACCTCCTCCTGGGCCTGCAGGGGGTGCTGGGTCAGCCAGCTGAAGAGGACAGCGGTCAGCAGGATGGGGCCTCCATGGGACTTGAACTGGTCACTCCTCTCCCTCTAGGAGATGCCCCCAACACACCCACAAGGAGAAGCCCCTCCCTCTGCACATGTCCACCCCCAGGATTCCAAGCCAAAAGGAAGGAACTCGATTAGAGATTAAAATTAAGAAAACCTTTATGGTCATTTTTTACTGTCAGCACTCTGGCCACATTCAAAATGAAATTCTGTTGCCTGCTATCAAAGAAAAGTATATCTCTAGCCATCCTCATACATAACACACACACACACACACACACACACATGCCATATACATACATAGAGACACAGAGATATTGAAGAATATATACACACAACTTGTTTGGAAAATAGGTTGACCCCCCCCCTCTTCTTTGTGGCAGCCCCTCAAATACTGGAACATTGCTATCACCCCAATCCTCCTTTTCTCTAGACCAGCCAAACCCAATTCCTGCAACCCCTTTATATTTCCTACTTTAACCTTCTCTTGAACCAGATACACATAAAAACCCCTTGGTCGACTCTACTGTTCCCGTCAAGATCCCCCAGTGCCCGTTTATGAGCAGATCCAGCCCACTAATTTTATGAGGGACACCACGGCAGCTGAGCTCGAACACAACATAATCTGTGGCTGGAACAGTAGAGTTATCCAAATGCAGAACTAAACTCTTCTTCCTTGCCTGGGAGAAGAGAATTCCACACCAACTGAATTCGGGTACTAGATTCAGGATTGTTCTGATGAGGAGAATGGTGGAATTTTGATGGATCCCGGTATAAGTAAACTGATTCCTTGGAACATCTCTGGATAAGGAGGAGATTGCCCACACGTGCCCCGGACAGCTGCTCCTCATCAGGAGATAACAAGACAGAGATTTTCCATGGCTTTGGGCACAGGGAGATGATGGGATTAGCTATCTTGCTCACATCTGTGGCAGAGTCTTTTAAAGCAGTGATCCCCAACCTTTTTGATGCCGCGGCCCGGTACCGGCATCAGCTGGGCGCCGCGGCCCGCTACCAGCATCAACTGAGCGCCGCTATCTTTTTTTGACGAAAAAGTGCTTCCAGTGACCTCACCGGAAGCACTTTTTCGTCAAAGATGGTAGCGCCAGCACTTCGGTGAGCTTTTTCGGGTAGAAATGGCTTTCTACCGGAAAAGCTCACGAAGCGCTAGCGCCGCCATCTTTTTGATGAAAACGTGCTTCCGGTGAGCTTTCTACCCGGAAAAGCTCACCGGAAGCACTTTTTTACCAAAAAAAAGATGGCGGAGCCCAGCAACCAGCGGCCCGGTAAGACTTGTTCCGCAGACCGGTATCGGTCCGCGGACCGGCGGTTGGGGACCCCTGTTTTAAAGGACACTGGGTTTGCACATGTGATTTTTGAATCATTTCTCATTAGCTACATCTAAGTTATTAGAAATCTTTGGAGTGACCAGTCTCCCTTCAAACCTGAGTGGAGGAACGTTTTGATCATAAACTTAACAATGTAAAGTATCCAAAATAAACAGCAAAGAGCTACATAAGATGACTAAGGGTCCAGATGAAATTGGAATATTGGTGTGCTCAGTACAGCAATTGTACAAACTCTGTTGTGTTTGAGCTCAGTTGCCGTGGTGTGCTCCATAAAATTAGTGGGCTGGATCTACTCATCCATGGGGCACTGGATGATCTTGATGGAAACTCTACAGTTGACCAAACTCAAAACTAAACTCTTCCGTCCTGCCTGGAAGAGAATTCCACCACCAGCTGAATTTGGGTACTAGAATCAGGATCGTTCTGATGAGGAGAATGAACCTGAATCTGAAAATGGGCAGCACCAAAGGTTGATCCCACTGGGGTGGGAGAGGAAGGGGCCCTATCTAGTGACCGGCCAGGCTGCAACTGGGAGTTGTGAAGTGGCCCAGGAGGAAGAAGTCCAGAACCCCACTACTCCTCTATGAGATTTCCCCTCGTGCTCCCCACAGATCAGGGCATCTTCCCTCTGCAGCCTCTGATGCCGCCTTGCGAGGTGAGACTGCCCACTGGACCCATAAGTTGAGGGTGGAGTGGGGAGGACCCGGGGTATGTGTGACGGTGGGGGAGTTTAAGAGATGTGAAGGATCCCGGTATAAGTAAACTGATTCCTTGGAACATCTCTGGATAAGGAGAAGACAGGAGATTGCCCACACGTGCTCCAGACAGCAGCTCCTCATAAGGAGACAACAAGACAGAGATTTCCATGGCTTTGGGCACAGGGAGATGATGGGATTAGCCATCTTGTTCACAAGAGTCTTTTAAAGGACAATGAGTTTGCAAATGTCACTTTCAAATCATTTTTAGACATTTCTCATTAGCTACTTTTAAGTTATTAGAAACCTTCAGAATGACAAATTTGACACTGCCAGGTGAGTCTGCCTTCAAACCTGAGTGAAGGAACATGTTAATCATAAATTTAACAATGTAAGCAATCCAAAATAAACAGCAAAAAGCTACATAAGATGACTAAGGGTCCAGGTGAAATTGGAATACTGGTGTGCTCCATAAAATTAGTGGGCTGGATCTGCTCATAAATGGGGCACTGGGGGATCTTGACAGGAACTCTACAGTTGACCAAACTCAAAACTCAACTCTTCTGTCTTGAAGAAGAGAATTTTACCACCAGCTGAATTTGGGTACTAGAATTTAGAGGACATTTAAACTTAACCTACAATAAAAAGTGCAGAGAAGAGCAACCAGGATGATTAAGGGACTGGAAGCTAAAACATATGAGAAGAGAAGCACCAGGGGAGACAAGATAGCATCTTTTGATTTAAAAATAAATAGTAAGATGAAAAACTGGAAAATTGGACAAGAAAGAACTAAACAGTACAATTTAGGAGACACTTAAACTTAGCCTACAACAAAAGAACAAAGCAAAATATTTCAACACTGGACATGTTTAATGTCCCATGCTGAACCATAGAGCCAGATGTTAATTTGAATGGCCTCTGCCTTGGTAGATGGACTGTGTGTGGATGAGGTCATGGAAGGGGAAGAGGTTCCACCAGACAAGATGGGGAATTAGATCTGGGCCTGGAGGTAAACGTGATTTCCTACAAGAATGACATGGAAAAAGAGGCTACACTGGACATCCAAGGTGTCTTCATAAATAAAAGGGATATAGAAACACCAAGTGAAGACAGTGACCAGATAATTTTCTCTGTTGGAATTCCAAAACGGGCTTGTTAAAGGTTTGAAAACTTTTCTGAGGGAGAAAAAGAAATGAAAAGAAATTAAATTCTGAAACGTTATTTGAAAGGACAAAAGATCAAAATCGTTCAAAGTAAAAACCAGACTAAGCCCTGGGAAATGCTGACTTCTAGTCTCTCCTTGGCCCTGAAAGTGGCTGGGTGACTCTGAGCCAATCACCAGGAGATGGGAGTTGTAGTCCACGGAGCCCTCCCGGCCACTCCGCCCGCCGACGTTTCCCCGCCGGACCCCCGGGAGACGAAACCTTCCCCGCAGGAGCCATCCGGAGGCGCGGGGCGGGGAGGGGCGGGACGGGGCGGTTTGGCAATCCGGGGCGCCGCGCTCATAGCCCCGGAGAAGAGGCGGGGGAGGCTCAGTCGCCCAGCCGTCGCCATGGGGTCCGGTCGCAGCCCCCTCCTCCTGCTCCGCCTCTTCTGGGGCGCCTTCGCCCTCTGGGGATCCCTGCACTCCGTCTCCGGGCTCTGTAAGTGGGGCGAGGCGGGAGGGGGGCGGGGGATGCCCCGTCCAGAGGGGTCTTCGGTTGGTGGGACCCGAGAGCCCCGCCGCGTCTGAACGCCCCAGATGGAGCCTCCGGGATGCGCCCCGGACGGCCAAGAGGAAACCCCCCCACCCGCACTGCTCTGCGCCCCCCGAGACCCCCGTTCGGCTTCCCTGGACGCGGGAACAGCGGCCCTCCGTCCCCCGCGAAGCCCCAGACGGGAGAGGGGCGAGCGAGGCTCCGCTGGGCGGCCTTTCTTTCGGGCTCCTTCGGGCAAGACCCCGGCTGCCCAAGGACGCCGCCCACCTCGGAGTCCGCGCTCCGGACGGCCGTCGGAAGGCAGGCGAGGAGCGGCCCTACCGAAGGGGGTCGTGGCGTGGGAAGGGGCGAGCGGAGGGGGGAGGTCCGGAATCAGCTCCTCGGACAGAATCCCGGAGGGGGGAAACCGGGCCGGGGCAGAAGGAGGAGACGTCGATGAACGTCGATGAACGGAGGGTCCACTCCCCGGGCAAACGCTGCCGGAGGCGGTCGCAGGCGCCCACCCGCGGCTTCTTTTAAGGCTCCATTGATTGATTGATTGATTGATTGATTGATTGATTGATTACATTTCCATGCCGCGCATCTCCCCTACGAGGTGACTCTGGGCAGATTACAGATTATGAAACCAAGTGAAAAATAATTACAGTATAATTCGACTATTCACACAATTAATTTTATTAAGATTATAACGTTAACACCCCTGAACGGAGCAGGGAGTTACGAGGCTTGATGCAAATATCGATAGAATTAGAGAAGCTAAGAGTTCGTAGGCTCTGGAAGGTCATCTAGTCCACCCTGTGCGGAGTGCAGGAAGCTCCCTGGCAGATGCCCCCCAGCCCTGCTCAAACCCTCCAGGGCGGGAGAGCTCACTGCCTCTGAATGGGGTCCAGGCCAGAGTCAAGCAGCTGTCAGGATGCTCAAAGCTTCCCCTCCCCCCCCTTGATCTCCCCCCTTGCTGCTTCCCAAGGCTAAGTCACCTCCACACGTTCCCTCCTTCCAAGGCCCCCCAACTCCGGGCACCCTTTCTCCTTCCCTCCTGGGGGCCAAAGTCCTCCCTCGACTTCAGGCCACAGAACTGAGTGACACATGCTAGGTGTGAACGGAGCAGCCCAAAAGAGGGAAAGGGAATCCTGGCTTCTTCCCAGCCAGAGTCTGTGCTTCTCTAGGGGTTTAGAGGGACTTGCAATCCAGAGATTCCCCCCCCCCCCCGCAATGCTCCTGGGGGGGGAGCAAATCAGACCAGATCTGACCAGTCCCCCCATTGCATTCAGGGGGTCCAGAAGAGGCTGAGCTGAGCTGAATTGGAAAACCTCTTTCAGTTCTGACGTCTCTTTCTGTGCGCGAAGTAAACCGTCCAGATTAAACATAAAGATTTTGATCCCAATTTAGAAACCTGGTTCGGTTTGGAGAATCAAATGAATCTCCTTGAAACTGAAGCTCCCAACCAAAATCTAACCTTGTTGTTTTTTTGTATCCTTGTTTCCTGGGTTATTCTTCCCCTGCTGTTTTTAACCACACACACACAAACACACATGTTGTTAACCACACACACACAAACGCACATGCCTGGCTATTTCTCTTTGCATAAACCTCGTCCTCGGAGCCCCTCCAAAACAAACTGAGATGGGAGGTTTTGTTTTCCAAAGGGGCCTTGCTCCCTTTTCCTGCCAGGAGAACGGAAGCGAAGGGGGATATTCCCCCCCCCACAGCCCTTCTCAGCCCCAAGAAGTAAAAGACCTGGAGACTAAAGTGTCGGATGGACCTGGAGGGAGCTGGGGGAGGTGCAGCCATCAAAGGATCCGGGGGACAGGAGAGTTTTTGTACTGGAAGACAATTGAGGGGCTGCCACAAAACGGGGGGGGGTGTGACTTATCTCCCAAAGCCCCTGAAGGCTGGACAAGAAGCAATGGATGGAAACGAATCAAGGAGAGAAGCAATATAGACCGAAGGGGAAATTTCCTGACAGTGAAAACAATTCATCAGTCAGACAGCTAGACTCCAGAAACTGTAGATGCTCCAACACTGGGGGTTTTGAAGAAGAGACTGGACCACTGAATCCCACCTCTGCAGGAGACCTTAGATCAAATGATCTAAGGTCTCCTGCAGAGGTGGGATTCAGCCGGTTCTGGCCAGTTCTGGAGAACCAGGAGTGGAAATTTTGAGTAGTTTGGAGCAAGGGTCTTCAAACTTGACAAGTTTAAGACTTGTGGACTTCAGCTCCCAGAATTCCTGAGTTAACATGACTGGAGGAGCAATTCTGGGAGTTGAAGTCCACAAGTCTTAAAGCTGTCAAGTTTGAAGACCCCTGGTTTGGAGAACCTGCCAATCCCACCTCTGACTGGGCCCGCCAACCCCATCTCTTCTCTGCCTCCCATCGAGTCCCAGGTGATCGGCTGGATCTTCTTTGGTTGCCCTGCACAGGAGAACGGAGCTGGAAAGCAGGTCAGTGGGGTGGGGAGGGAAGGATCCTTCCCCTGTCATGCCCACCAAGCCACGCTGTTAGGAATATAAGTCACCTAACAGTTAGTTGGGTTGGAAATATATAAACTAGGATAGACATTTTAATACTATGCCTTTAAGAGAATCCTAAATCTGTAATTGGGTGTGGTTCCACAAATGGCCATAAGATGGAGCCAGAAACCTGGGTGGTTTAGTCTCAGAATAGAGTCTCAGTGAAGTGAGGGAGTCTCTGTTTCCTTCTGTTGGAGAGTGTTGCCGTTTCTTCCTAATGACTGTTACTGATCGTTGATGTAAGTCTGTTACTGAACTGTTTTTTGATACTGGACTTTGATATTTGGATTATCCCTGAACTGAACACTGACTGCCTTACCTGTGAATGACTTGGACTGCTTCTTGGAATTTGCTTAAACGTTTATTAAAAGTAAAAACCTACATTTACTGTACAGTGTATCTGTGTGCTGTGTGTGTGTTATTCTTCCCTACTCTCACTACGTCTCCCTGTATGCGCTCATTCTCCTAATGGGGAATTACCTCAACACACGCTCATCAAGCCCTGCCTACAGAACCAGTAGTAAAAAAAATGTTGAATCCCACCACTGGTCTCCTGCCAGAGCAGGGGGTTGGACTAGAAGAGCTCCGAGGTCCCTTCCACCCCATGGATTCTATGGGGTGCAGGACCAGCATTTTGGCTGCAAGGTTTCCCAGGCCTTCAGGCTCACTGAGTTTTAGTTAAAATATAACCGTGGAACAAAGGCAAAGGGAGGGGGGGTCTCCAACCTGGGCAACCTTAAGACCTGTGGAGTTCAGCTCCCACAATTCCCCAGCCTCAATTAGGGGGCTGCTTTTTCTGCCCACGTCCCCCCCCCCCAGCACTTACAACAGAGGAACAAAGTTTTGAGTTTCCCGAATCTGCTCTCTTGTAGACGACTCGCAATGCAGAACCTTGCCCACCTCTTTGAAACAGTGTGGCCCCCCCAAAGAACGTTTCTTCTACAACGTGACCTCCAAGAGCTGCCAGTTCTTCATCGACTATGGATGCTCCGGGAGCCTGAACAGCTACCACTCCGCTAAGGAATGCGAGGAAGCTTGCAAAAAGACGGGTGAGCCCGGCTGTTGCGCAGGGGGGAGGAGAGCCTGAGGGCCTGCGATGAAGGGGCAGGGGCCTTGGGGGGCTATGGGGGGCAGGCTGAGGGATGGAAGGGGTCTTCAGGAGGAGGGGGTCTCCTGAGCCCCGGTGGGAAAAGGCCCAACCCAGCTGCGTCCTTCTTCTTCTAAGCTCCTTTGGGGGGTTCTGCCCCTGCACGACACAGCCCCCCGCTTGGTTCCCCTTTGGTGTATCTCAGAGGCCAGTTCAGGGTGGGGGGAGGATCCCCTCTTTCCTGCACCCCCCTGTGGGCGTGGCTTGGTGGGCATGGTGTTCTGTGGGTGTGGCTTGGTGGGCGTGGCAGGGGAAGGATATACTGCAAAATCCCCCTTCCCTCCCCACCCCACTGACCTGCTTTCCAGCTCCGTTCTCCTGTGCAGGGCAACCAAAGGAGACCCAGGCAATCAGCTGGGACTCGATGGGAGGAAGAGAAGAGGTGGGGTTGGCCGGTTCTCCGAACGACTCCAAATTTCCACTCCCAGTTCTCCAGAACTGCTCAGAACCGGCTGAATCCCACCCCTGCCATGGAGGGAGGAGGAGAACGTCCTGCATTCACGCCTTGAGGACTGAGTGCAAAGGAGAGGAAGAGGGAAGGGAAAGTTCCCTCCCTCCCACAGGCAGCGTCATTGACTGAGCCCTTTTCTTCCCCTCAGGTTCTGCTGCGGGATCCAGCAGGAAGAAGAGGATCATGGATCTCATAGGAACATTGTCCATTTTATGGGACAGCAAAACCCCTGCCCCACCCGTTTAGATAGCTTAACACGTCCCCTTACCTATCCAGCACCTGAACCCTCACACCTCCCTTGAGCGAATCACCTGTTTTTCTGTGTTCACACCCTGCAAGGGATCATAAACTAACCACAGAGCAATTAAAAATTAATCCAGATTGTTGTTGTTAGTGGCGAAGTCGTGTCCGACCCATTGCGACCCCATGGACCACGTTTCTCCAGGCCTTCCTGTCCTCTTCCATCCCCCGGAGTCCCTTGAAGCTCAGGCCGACTGCCTCAGGGACTCCCTCCAGCCCCCTTCTCTGCCGTCCCTTCCTCCTTCTTCTTCTTCTGTCCTCAACCATTCCCAGCATTCAGCTCTTCTTCTCCAAAGAGTCCAGGTTAAGAGCCCCCCAATTCCTCCAGCTGTGGGTTGCACTGGCAGAGGAGCCCCCAACCTTCCAATGAGACCAGGATGGCCAAGGATTAAGTGGAGAGAAAGCTGGCTCAAAAAAACCCATCTTTGGTGGCTCCAAGATCAAGTGGGGGCCATCCTTGGGAGCCCATGTCTTATTAACGGCTTAGAAGGGGGCGAAGGGGTCTCAGAGCCACAGAGGGCACCAGAAGGGCCACACACGGTTTGAAAGGGATCGGGAGGAAGGGCTGCTGCGTGGGGCACTGCGTGGCCCTCTCCCATCCAGAGGTCTGCAAGCAGCACCTGGGGCCACAGAGCTTGCTATCCAGGGGCAACTCATCCCTTTCTCTCTCTCTCCTTTTTCTCTTTCTCGATTAAGATAACCTTTATGGTCATTTTCTACTGTCAACCCATTAAAAATGAAATCATGTTGCCTGCTCTCAAAAAAAAAGTGTATCTCTACCCATCTTCATACATAACATACATATACACATGCCATATACATACCTACACACACACACGTGTGTGTAGATAGATAGATAGATAGATAGATAGATAGATAGATAGATAGATAGATGATAGGCAGGCAGGCAGGCAGGCAGGCAGGCAGGCGGACCCTAACATATAAATACACATAAACCTTAATCACGCTCCACCTTGAATACATAGCAGAAGGAGGAAACTTGAGAGTTCAGAAGGTTGATGCTACATGGAATAAAGATGGCTGAATCTGGAGGCTGTTTGGGTACCATGAAGCCCCCTCCCAAACGAAAGAAGGAAAAGGGGAGATGCAGCATCGCAGACAGTCCTGCGGACCCAGCTCAAGCATCGCTTCTGGTGTCCAGCCCAGAGTTCACTCCAGAAGGAACTGGCTGGGTTTGGTGGGAGGGAAGGAGGTGGGCAGGTGGGATGCAGCTCCAGCTAACCCTAACCAAAGGAAGGGCTGTGTGGTGTCTCCTAGGCCTAGACATGGTGTGGGCACCCGGAGGTCTGTCTGGGGTCTTTCAGGCTCTCCTTGTGTCCATCAAAGGGAGAATTTATGTAAGGAAAAGGTGTTGTGATGCCAAAGCAGAAATTGGTATGGTGGGGCCGTTCTTCCTGATAGGTACCCATCCCCACTCTGTGGAAGCCAGGAGATGGACCCTCCATGTCCCACTGGCTCTTGACCTCTCCTCCTTCTGAAACACCATTGGTAGAATGGTGACCCCGCCCCAGGTCAGCTGCTGTTGGGCACTCTGTTGGAGAAGAGGGTGCTCCTGCCAGCCTGGTCAGGTTGCCAGAGGGGCAACGAGGACTTCCAGAGGAGAGGCCATGACTGAACCCCATGCCCTTTGGGTCAAGCACATCCTTTCTGCTCTATGCTCAGGGGACAGGAAGGTCCATAGTTTCTTAATCAGAATATGTTCAGAGTATTGCAACATAAATTCAGCACCAGAAAAGTAAACACAGATGGCTGAGGCTTCATTTAACTTCTTTATAAATATATAAAGTAAAGTTTACAATACCAGTTGTAGATTTCTCCAATATGGAGCAAACTCAAACAGAAGCAGACATGTGACAGGTTCAGAGCAGAACAGCAACCCAGGAGCTCAGAAACAGACATCAGTTTCACTTTAGTTCAGCAAGCAAGCAGGCAAGTCAGTTTCTCTTTCACTTTAGAGCTGAGCATAGAACAGAGATAAACCACGCCCAGATTCTCAAAGAGGGTTTCAGCCCTCAATTCAGCTCTCATTGGCTGACCTGGTTATAAGCTCTCTTTCAGTTCATGAATATACTCTGACAGAATAGAGCTCAGGGAGGACCTTTGAGGTCTTCTAATCAACCCCTCTGCTCAAACAGGAGAACCTAGACCATTTCAGACACGTGGCTGTCCAGTCTCTTCTTAAAAACCTCCAGGGAAGAAGCACCCACAACTTCTGTTCCACTGGTTAACTGTCCTCACTGTTAGGAAGTTTCTCCTTAATTCCAGGTTGCTTCACTCCTTGGTTAGTTTACTACCCGTTATTGTCTTGTCCTGTCCTCTGGTGCTTTGGAGAATGATTTCACCCCCTCTTCTTTGTGGCAGCCCCTCAAACACTGGAAGACTGTTATTATCATGTCACCCCGAACCCTTCTATTCTCTAGACCAGGGGAGTCAAACTCACATTGACATGTTATCATCACGTGACGTATTGGGACTTTTTTCCCCTTCACTAAATCGGAGGTGGGCGTGGCCAGGATGTGACGCATCCAGCCAGTGGGCCGTGATTTCGACCGCTCTGCTCTAGACCAGCCAAACCCAATTCCTGCAACCTTTTTGTATTTCCTGTTTTAACCTCCTTTTGAACCAAATAAAAAAGATACATAAAAAACCCCTTGGTCGACTCTACTGTTCCCGTCAAGATCACCCAGTGCCCGTTTATGAGCTGATCCAGCCCACTAATTTCATGAGGGACACCACGGCAGCTGAGCTCGGACTCAATTTAGAATTTAGAAACCACTTTTTGTCAGAGCTGCCGGCTGAGTGCGCCCCACCACCATACAGCTGCGCAACCCCACCGCCTCCACCACACCCTGTAATCTTCCTTCTCCATACAAGGAAAATGTCGCTTCCCAGCTGATTTGAAACCCGCGCCTCTCAGCTGTTGTTCACGCATGTGCAGTGCTTTCCCTAGTCTCCAGTGTCCATTAGCGCTTCTCAGCTGGCAGCTGTGCAAGCGCAGTACAGCCGCCCTTCACCAGTCTTCGTCATCAGTGCTGCGAGGTCCCAAACAACCGTCCAACACCCCCCGCCCAGAATGGCAGCCCTGGCTCTGGTAGGGCTGACACTAAGGAGCCAGGCAGGCAGGCGAGGACTGATTGGGAGGGAGGGGTGAGTAGAGGCCGGCGAGGTGCCCCTCAACATGAGTGACATTGAGTTGGCCATGCCCACCTGGCCACATGACCACCTAGCCACATCCACCCAGCTGATCATCAGGCAGATCATATTAGTGGTCCACGGGATTTAAAATTATGAATTTAGTGGTCCATGAAATCTGAAAGGTTGGTGAGTCCTGGATTAAATAAAACACTTTTTGCAAGCTTGGGCTGAAGCATGGGAAAAGGTCTGAATAGAATAGACCTGGGAGGGACCTTGGAGGTCTTCTAGTCTGACCCCGTTTCTAGTAGGAGACTCTTTGCCATTTCAGACAACAGGCTGTCCAGTCTCTTCTTAAAAAACCTCCAGTGATGAAGCACCCACAACTTCTGGTGGCAAGCAGTTCCACTGACTAACTGTTCTGTTAGGAAGTTTCTCCTTAGTTCCAGCTTTCTTCTCTCCTTGATGACTTTCCATCCGTTGTTTCTTCTTCTGCCTTCCGGTGCTTTGGAAAACAGGGTTGACCTCCCTCTTCTTTGTGGCAGCCCCTCAAATACTGGAACACTGCTATCGTGTCACCCCAATCCTCCTTTTCTCTAGACCAGCCAAGCCCAATTCCTGCAACCCTTTTGTATTTCCTGTTTTAACCTCCTCTTGAACCAAATAAAAAAGATACATAAAAAAACCCCTTGGTCGACTCTACTGTTCCCATCAAGATCACCCAGTGCCCGTTTATGAGCAGATCCAGCCCACTAATTTCATGAGGGACACCACGGCAGCTGAACTCGAACACAATTTAGAGTTTGTACAATTGCTGGTCCTGAGACACGGCCGGCTGTTTGCGTTGTCCACGTAGGTTCTGCAATTCCGTGAACAAGAACGTCTCTCTACGGGACATCCTCAGGGGCAGCCATGTCACAAGGATAATTTTTTCAGCCTGATGACCTCTAAGCAATGAGGGCCCCTATTCTCCAAAGCGCCTGAAGGCAGGACGAGAAGCAGCGGGTGGGAACCAGGAGAGAAGCAACCTGAGAGAGAGGACAATTAACCAGTGGGACTGTTTGCCTCCAGAAGGTGTGGGGGCTCCGCCACTGGAGGCTTTTAAGGAGGGACTGGACAGCCATTTATCTGGAATGGTCTCGGGAGGAGTGGACGTAAGGCTTGTGGACTTCAACGCCCAGGATTCCCCAGGCAACATGGGTATCTGGGGAATTCTGGGAACTGAAGTCCAAGAGTCTCAAAGTTCCAAAGTCGGACACCCCGGTATAGGGTCTCCTGTTCGGTCAGGGGTTGTCCCTTCTACCTCTGACATTCTGTTACTCTGTTACTTCTCACCCATTCAATCCATGTTCTTTGTGTAGCTACTACACCAACTCTCTAATTGTGGAGTAATATCATGGCAACCCACTGCAGTCTCTCTGCCATGAAAACTGTACAGGATGGACAGGACCAGAAGGCAAAAAGATACAATGCTGGGAGATGAGCCCCTCAGGTCAAATGGTGTCCATTAGGCTACTGGGGAAGAGCAGAGGGTTAGTACCAGTAGTGCCAGAAAGAGTGAAGTGACTGGGCCAAAGCCCAAAGGATGCTCAGCTGCGGATGCATCTGGTGGTGAAAGGGAATTCCGGTCCTGTAAAGCTATATGTTCTCCCTAGGAACCTGGAATTGAAGATCCATGAATCAAGGCAAGCTGGATGTGGTCAAACAAGAGATGACAAGACTGAACATCGACATTCAGATGACCATCAGGTATATTCCTATGGGCAAGAATCCCTCAGAAGAAATGGAGCAGCCTTCATAGTCAATACAAGAGTAGGAAAAGCAATATTGGAATACAATCTCCAAAATGACAGAATGATCTCAGTGTCAGCCCTACCAGAGCCGGGGCTGCTATTCTGGGGGGGGGAGGACGGTCATTTGCTTCCTTGCAGCAATCAGCAGAAGGGAGGATGGTCTGGCCTTGTGCAGCAGCCTCCTACGCATGCCTGAAAAACCGCTAGTTTCAAACCAGCTGGGGAGTGGCGTTCTCCTTGTATGAAGAATGGAGGTTATAGGGTGCGGTGAAGGCGGTGGTGTTGTGCGGCTACATAGGTGGTGGGAGTTGCTCGATAGGCAGCTCTGACAAAAAGCAGTTTGTTGCAAGTCAGTTTGTGCCGTGTTTTCACCCAGAAATAAAACGACATTGGCAGTAGGTTTGTTTTTTGTCTTTCATTCATCTGCATGAGAAGCGGAACCTGACAGGTTGTCAGAGCTCCCATACTATTTCCAGAATGACAGAGGGAGTTGAGGCTGGGATAGAGGCTGCAGAGCTGGAGATACTTGAAGAGGGGCCAGCTACACCTACTCCAGTGGTAGAGCCGGATGCAAGGCCAAAGAAGAGACTTGGGTCAAGGAAGGACCAGATGGACTTGCAAATGCCAGGTGATGGGGATTCTGGGGATTGGTGGCCATGTTCAGAGTCATACTTACCTCCCCCTGTGCTTACCCCACAAAAAAAGTCAGTGGAGGGAGCAGCATGGAGCAGTGAGATGGTCCGTGGTGGCAGGCAGCCAGGTGCTGGAGTTTTGACGTGGCCAATTTGGAGAGGCCGGTTTCCGAGAAGACCCATGGCAGATGGATCAGAGCAGCAGGGCCCCACCATTTGACCTCCCTTCAGGCAGGGGGCTGCCCCTGGTTCATCCATCATGTCCTTCAGGACTGCAAAGGGAATGACGAGTGAGAGAAGGGGCTCCTTGTCAGTCAGGACATCCAACAGGCAGGTGCTCGGAGGAGAGCAGGGCCCCATCAAGGGATGCTGGGACCCCCTCACAGCCAGGCCAACAGGATCAATTGGAGCCACCGTGGTTGTGAGCATCATTAGATGGAAGTGGCCTTCTTCATAGGTCAGGTACTTAGCTATGTGGATCAGTATGGACATCTTTATGGCTCACAATAGGCAACTGTGATGGCAGTGGCAGCGGTGTTGGAGGGAGAAGCTGCTGAATGGGTTGCCGACCTTTATGATGAGCACAGCAGAGACCTAGGGGATATGGGCCTGTTCCTTATGGCTCTGAAGGAATGTTTTGAGGACACTATGAGAGTGCAGAGAGCTGAGAGTGAGATATTAACAGCCTGTCAACGAGGCCGGGCAGTAGCCGAATACATTAGGGAGTTTAGACACCTGGCTGGTAAGGCATGCGGGTGGCCAGAAATATTTCTTGTACATCAATTTAAGGCAGGCCTGGATTAATAGCTCCGGCAGGCTTGTGTATACCAGGGTTTGCCACCTCATTTAGTAGATTGGTTTCAGGCAGCGACAGAGCTTGAGGCCAAATTGAAAGATGAGCAAAGGAGAGAGTGGAGGGCAAGGCCTATGAAAAGCCTGGAGTAGCCATTTAGGTCTGTACCCAGACCACAGGCAGTTCCTGCAGCAGTGGAACCTTCTAGACGTACACCCTTATTGTGTTTCCATTGTGGGAAACCTGGCCACTGGATAGCAGAGTGCTCAGAGGTTCATACCACTCATGTGGGAGCACCAGGAAGAAGGCAGAGGTCACCAAAAAAGACTCTGAAAGGGTCTGAAAAATCCAGGGCTGCCCAGGAACCTTACAACCTTGGTCCTGTTGGAACAGCGGAATGGATTCCTATGGCCCAATGCTCCATCGCAGGAATTGACGGTGACCATGATCATGGATTGCAGCTCCAGTTCTCTTCCGGGAGAAGATGGCAGCCTGCGTTTATGTGTGGATTTCTGAGGGATAAACGCTGTGTGTGTGTGTTGAACATATGTACCCCCTTCCTTTGATGAAGGACATGCTTGCCCGGTTAGCAGAAGGTCGTATTTTTACTAAATTCGACCTCAGGGAAGCATATTACCAGGCCAGGGTGAAGGCAGGTGATGAGTGGAAGATGGCATTCAATTGCACATTAGGCAGTTATCAGTTTACAGTTATGCCGTTCAGCTTACAGGGGGCTCCCACTGTATTTATGCAGCTAATTAATGAGGTATTGAGGGAGCATCTACTGTATATAAGGGGTTTCTAGTGTATCTCGATGATATTCTTATATACACCAAGACGGGCAAAGAACACATTGTATTGATATGTACCGTCCTCGGGAAACTGTTGGATGCCAAATTGTACATTAAACTATCTAAATGTGAGTTCCATAAAACACAACTAGACTATCTAGGGTTTTGAATATCTCCTGGGGGTATTGAAATGGATCCTGCTAAAGTTCAAGCAGTGTTGGATTGACAAGCTCCACATACACGAAAACAATTGCAAAGTTTTGGGGGGTTTGCCAATTTCTACCACCAATTTATCCCCTCATTTGCTTGTGTCACCTTACCATTTACTGACCTGTTATGAACTAAACATGTTTCAGGAAAACCATGTCCCAGCCAACTGATACAATGGACAATAGAGTGCCAGAAAGTGTTTGAATGATTAAAAGTGTTATTTGCCCAAGAGCCTGTATTGAAACACTCAAATCCTGAGCAGCCATTTGTGGTACAGGCAGATGCCAGTGATGTTGCAGTTGGGGCTGTACTGTTACAAATGAATCCCCAGGGTGTGCTACAACCGTGTGCTTACACATCCTGGAAATTAACACCTGCCAAAGGAAAATGGGCTGTCTGGGAAAAGGAAGCCTTTGCTGTAAAATGGGTTCTGATGACATGGCGACATTTGTTGGAAGGTAGTAAATAGCACTTTGAGGTCTGGATGAACCATAAGAACTTGGAGGTTTTACAAACACCCCGTAAACTATCGCCAAAACAGGTCAGGTGGGCATTATATTTTCAATGGTTTAATTTTCAGCTACAATATATTCCTAGCGGGAAGAACTTCATGCCAGACACCTTGTCTCGGAACAAGAACTTCATGGCAGACGCCTTAGGAGGAGGTTGTTCAGGCTATAATGCCAGCTGTACAAGTGACACATGAACCATTGACAAACACCACATGTAAGAGAGCCCAGTCGATAGATATGGCACCAAGGATTGGAAAAGCTCTAGAGGGTGATCAGTGTTTCACTGAGAACAAACATCTCTTGACCCTACGGGACTGGCTAGCATGGAAAGGATTGAAGATATATGTCCCCAACTCCATCCGGCTTGACGTGCTAGGGTGATGCCATGATGCCAGACTGGCTAGACATGTTGGCTTCATGAAAACTCTACATCTAACAAATAGACAATTCTGGTGGCCGAAGATGAAGAGGGACATAGAAAAATATGTGCAAAGGTGTGAAAGGAGTGCCACCATGAAAAAAAGACCCGGAAAACCTCCTGTCTTATTACAAGAAGTGGCCAATCCAACACAACCTTGGGAGATTGTGGCCATGGACGTTATTGTAGAATTGCTGGAAAGTCATGGAAACACTGTGATATGGACTGTAGTTGATCTATTCTCAAAGCAAGCCCATTTTTAAGTTTATCCTAGCCTAACTTCAACAAACAAATTAGCCAAAATGTTCATCCCTCATATATATCATTTGCATGGTGTACCATGTAAAGTCATATCGGACAGAGGGGTTCAGTTTACTGCATCATTTTGGTGAAAGTTCTTAACATTGATAGGTTCATCCCAAGGCCTCAGTTCAGGATATCACCCTGCTACGAATGGAGCTTCTGAACGAGTGAACGCCATGGTTGGACAGTAACTATGATGTTATGTAGCCCACCAACAGAACGATTGGGGGGACTTATTACCTCATGCAGAAGTCGCATATAATAATGCTGTGCACAGCAGCACAGGCTTCACTCCTTTCCATGTGGTTAATGGGGTGGAATTTGTCCTGATACCAGAATGCCCTAGGGGCATTCCAGTGGAGGAGGGCCTCACAGAATGGATGGGAGAAATGCAGGGAGTTTGGGAAGCAGTCACGAAAGCATTACAAAAAGCCGCTGCTAAGTATAAGATTCAAGCAGATAAAAAGAGAAGTCCTCAGTTATTGTTGTGGTTAGCCAGCAGCAGGTGTAGATGGCTGAGGAGAGCAATGACTCTGATGAGGGGCCAGAACCATCAGGGAGTGGACTGCTTCCTTCAGAGATCGTGGGGGCTGGCAGCACTGACGAGGAGGTTCCTGAGGAGCCTGTGCCAAGTGCACGTGCACCAAGGATTACTTGGAGGAAAGAACAATTACAGCAGCACAGCCAACTCGGGAGTAAAGCTGCAAGGTAATGGTCCCTTCCTCAAGAGGATAAAAGCCAGGTTTGGAAAAGCGTTCTTTGCAGACAGCAAAGAAGCTCTTAAACTTAACTGGTGGACATCTTAGTTTGTGTTTGGAGAATTTTGTAAATTAGTTCTTATCTCTGGGTTTTTGGCAGCCTTGACAAACAACTTGGCAAGGCTCTTTCTTGTTGGAGCTAATTAGTGGAAAGCAGCAGAATTCGTTATTATTACACCTTAAAAGGTGGGGGCTGCTGCCTTTGTGTTTGCTCTTTGGGAACCTGGTTGGGTCAGAACAGGTATCCTTTAGTGTAGGGCAGTCCGTATATCTGTCAACCAAGTATTTAAACCTTAAACTACTAAATAGAAAATTGGGTCCCAAGTTTATCAGCCCATTCATGATCAAAAAAGTAATCAATCCGGTTACTGCGTGCTTGAAGCTACCCCGTCTCTTAGGGAAAACCCACCCAGTTTGTCATTGTAGTTTGCTACGTTCAGTCTGGATAGCAGCTGTTAGGGGTCCTGATTCCCCCAAAGCCACCTCCAATAATGGTGGGGGGAACAAGGCACTTTGAGGTCCAAAAGGTTTTAGATTCCCAGATACGTAGGAAACAATTACAATACCTGGTATTGTGGAAGGGATATCCATTATCAGAGGCCTCATGGGTACACATCAATAATATGAGTGCTCCAAAACTTATAGCCAAATTTCATCTCTGGAATCCCACAAAACAGGGGGGGTTCCTATGTACAGGACAGGACTAAGGGGAGGGACTAGTGCACTAACCATGTCCTTTATTTTCCAGCTCCTGTCCCTGTGATAGAGGGGCTGCATGTCAGCCCTACCAGAGCTGGGGCTGCTATTCTGTGGGGAGGACGTCATTTGCTTCCTTGTAGCAATCACCAGAAGGGAGGATGATCTGGCCTTGTGCAGCAGCCTCCTACGCATGCCTGAAAAACAGCTAGTTTCAAACCAGCTGGGGAGTGGCGTTCTCCTTGTATGAAGAATGGAGGTTATAGGGTGCGGTGAAGGTAGTGAAGGTGTTGCGCGGCTACATAGGTGGTGGGAGTTGCTCAATAGGCAGCTCTGACTAAAAGCAGTTTGTTGCAAGTCAGTTTGTGCCGTGTTTTCACCCAGAGATAAAACGACATTGGCAGAAGGTTTGTTTTTTGTCTTTCATTCACCTGCATGAGAAGCGGAACCTGACGCTCAGTTTGAATCCAAGGCAAAACATTCAACACCACAGTATTCCAAGTCTATACCCCAACCACTGGTGCTGAAGGCGATGAAATTGACCAGTTCTATGAAGCCCTACAGCACTAGGGTTACACCAAAAAATGATGTCCTTATCATCATGGGGGATTGGAATGCTAAAGTAGGAAGCCAAAAGATAACTGGAATAGCAGGCAAGTTTGGCTTTGGAGTACAAAATGAAGCAGGGCACAGGCTGATAGAATTTTGTCAAGAGAATACGATGGTCATAGCAAACCCTCTTTTCCAACAACCCAAGAGATGACTCTACACATGGACATCACCAGATAGTCAACACAGAAATCAGATTGACTATGTGCTCTGCAGCTGAAGATGGAGAAGCTCTATACAGTCAGTAAAAACAAGACCAGGAGCTGACTGGAGCTCAGATCATGAGCTTCTCATTGCAAAAATTAGGCTTAAACTGAAGAAAGTAGGAGAAAGCACTAGGCCACTATGAACTAAATTGTATCCCTGAGGAATATACAGTAGAGGTGACAAATAGATTTAAGGAATTAGATCATCTGATAGACAGTGTGCCTGAAGAACTATGGATGGACATTGTAACTATGGATGAAGAACTATGGATGCAACATTGTACAAGAGGTAGCAACTAAAACCATCCCACTGAAAAAGAAATGCAAGAAAGCAAAATGGCTGGCTGAGGAAGCTTTGCAAATAGTTGAGGAAAGAAGGGAAGTGAAAGGCAAGGGAGAAAGAGAAAGATACACCCAATTGAACAAAGTGTGCTGTCCAGCCAGTTATAGTTAATAGGGAATTGGGATAGCTAGTTAGGAATTGGGAGCTGTCCCCTTAAGGGAATGCATCATGGTAAATGGAGTTAAGGTATCCTGGGAAATGTAGTCCATGTCATATGGCCACATCTGTAATCCTGATTGGTCACTGAATTGACCCTTGGTGGGTTGGGGGAGGTTTCTTCACTCTTGCCTGAACCCAGCTAGCATCTCTACCCCTGCTCCTACGTTATGGGATGAAAGGGATAAAAGATTACCATCCTTTTACACTAGAAAGTCAGCTATGCAAAGAGTTGGACATTGAGATGAATCTCGACATAACTGTGAGTTATCTTGAGGATGCCTGATGTACCAATAAAAAGACTTTGTATGGATGCTTTGTGGACTTATCTGTCTGCCTTTAGTTATCTAGCAGCCAGCAACTATAGAGGGAAGAATACACAGAATTCCAGAGAATAGCTAGAAGAGATAAGAATGCTGTCAGCCTTCAAGATTTTCTTCCTTTGCTTTGCATCTTTTGGCTGTCATAAGTAACGGGGGAGGAAGGGGGACTTGATTATGGGAAGTGAGCTGGAGGTTTTTACAAAACAGAACTGTATAAGCTGGTGTGGGGAGTTTCTTGCCTAGGCTTCTATCCTATGCTATGCGAAGCCACATAGCATAGGATAGAATCAAAATATGTCAAGGTCAATGGACAGAGGCCTCATCACCACCTGGAGATGCCCACATGATGTGGTACACAACTTTTAATTGGATGAACCAATTGAACTATTGGGGGTGGGAACGTTGCCACCACTTTGTATATGTGATTTACGTGCTCAGTTTCTCAGATTCTGAATTCTTTTGTTGCTACCACTTGACTTCCAGTAAAATATATCTTTTCTCTAATTAATGGAGTCTAAGTATTTCTTTCTTCGATTTTGAATGGAGCACCATCTGACATTATTCGGAGTCTGAGTTTACCAGCCCACCCGGAGAATTAATAAATTTTCTTCCAAGGGGGTCTGAACACAATGTCTAATCCAGCCAGCAACCAAGTAGACCTGGGAACGACTGGAGGACAAGATTCCCTGCTGTTAGAGGTGGCAGGGGAAGCCGACTTGTTAGCAGAATTAAGTCTTGGTGAAAAACCAGCTGTAAAACCCAAATGGTCCCTGGGAGTCAGCTGGAAGGATCCTGAGGAAAAGCCTCCTCCAGGAGTGACCACTAACCATCAGCGTGGAAGAGAAGAGCTATGGTAAGAGAAGGAAAGAAAGAATTTTTTACTAACTCAGGCCCTGCATCTTCTAAATGAAGCTGTCGAAGAAACTCAGACTGATCAAAGGTATGAGAGGGAAGAGGGGGAGGCAGCCCCAGTCAGAAGAATCAGACCAGCCACCCCCACAAATCAACCTGGGCCGGCACAACAGGCGGCAGCAGCCCAGGGGCCCCCCGGTGGGGAGAGTAATTGCCAGAATGTGTAGAACTCCAGAAGGTGTAGTGCCTCCGTTGGAAGTAAAATATGGGGGTGGGATCCCAAGAAGTTAGGATTCTTGGCACAAGTCTGGAGCCCTATGGAGGAATATGAAGAGGATTTTTCCTCAAAAGCAGCCAAAGTTAGATGTGTTACCAGGGCTCTTGAGGGAACAGCTGCAAAGTGGATGGTCACTTTGCATAATGATAATGTCCCCCAGCTGATGAATTATGACCTGTTCATGACTGCGCTGTGAGCCAGGTTTGAAGACCCACTAGTTGAACATAAGGCTAGAATCAGGATGAAGACCATAAATCAGGGGCAGAGATCAGTGGCCAATTACACCCAGGAATTTAGAGAGCTGGCGTGTCATATTTGAGGCTGGTCCCAGGAAGCCCTGATAGAAGCTTTTAAAGATGGGTTGAATGAAGATGTTTATCAAACCTGTATTGCCAGAAGAGACCCCAGTGAGCTGAGGTACATGCTGGCAGCAGAGGTGGAAATTGATATGACCCGAAATGGATGCCGGGGGGCTTGGTTGGAGCAAGTCCTTCCCCACCAGACTTCGAGAAGCCTTAAAACCTCAAAAGGGAGGGTTGGCGGCAAAACCCAAGACCACTGCATGTTTCCGATGTGGGAAGAAAGTTCACCGGGCTGCAGATTGCCATATCAAACTAGAGCCAAAGGGGATGCCAGGAAGAGGAAGAAAACCTGAAAAAACTCCAGCAAAGCCTCACAAAACGACGCTTAAAGCGGAGGAGGTTGTAGAGATCGTCCCTCCGAAAGGAGAGGAGCTGGGAACTCCAACCTCTTCTGAAGAGAGTGAATCCGAATCGGAAGACGACTCACTGGTAAATCCAAACAAAGGCCCTATGACCATTTCAGTGAGATTAAGGGTACCCACATTGGGAGCCAAAGGGGAAATGTTGGCCTTGTTAGACTCTGGGTGCACGAGGTGTGTAATCAGCTCGGAAGTAGTAGAGAAAATGGGCTAAAGGCTAAAGACTTTAAAAATGCCCATAACCTTTTGCCAACTGGATGGATCAGTAGCTGGAGGTGGCCCTGCACATTTCATAACAGAACCAGTAGAAATGATGATGGGGAATCATAGAGTGTGTTTTATTGTGGCTCCTGGGATGGAGCACCCCCTAATACTGGGTTTGCCAGTACTGGCTCTGGAAATGGAAATCCCACATCAACTGGAGGATGGGATCATTGTGCATACGTACAGACCAACCCCCAGAAGGGGAGGGGCAATCTCAACCAAAACCCAAGAATCCCACAGAGCTGGCCTCCACTGGCACTGAGAATCTGAGGGGGTAGGAGAAAATTCCAGAGGAATATTGGGACTTAAAGGAGGTATTCAGTGAGAAGGCCTCAGATGAGCTCCCCCCTCCCATTGCTCAACAGATTGCAGTATTGAAATTTTGCCAGGAGTGAAACTCCCAAAACAGAAACTGTACTCGATGACACCGCGGGAGTTAGAAGAGCTGCGGTCATTTATTGATAAAAATTTGGAACGTGGTTTCATCCAATCTGCTAGGCCCTGAGTAGCGGCCCCAGTATTATTCCGTGAGAAGAAAGATGGCTCTCTTCGTTTGTGTGTTGACTATAGAAACCTCAACGCCAATGCAAACCTCAACGTGTACCCCCTCCCCTTGATGAAGGATATGCCCACTTAGACAAAGGGAAAATTTTTACAAAACTCGACCTGAGAGAAGCTTACTACCGAGTTTGAATTAAGGAAGGGGATGAATGGAAAACTGCTTTTAACTCTACTTAAATGAACAGTGCAAAGAAATAGAACAATAGAATAGGGAGACCAGAGATCTCTTCAAGAAAATTGGAGATATCAAGGGAATATCTTGTGCAAAGATGGACATGATAAAGGACCCAAATGGCAGGGACCTAACAGAGGCAGAAGAGATTAAGAAGTGGCAAAATTACACAGAAGAACTATACAAGAATGAGCTTAACGTTACTGAAAACCATGATGGGGTAATCACTGACCTCAAGCCAGACTTCCTAGAATCTGAAGTCAAGTGGGCCTTAGGAAATTTGAGCAACAACAAAGCTAGTGGAGGTGACAGTATCCCAGCTGAGCTATTCAAAACCTTAAAAGAAGATGCAGTAAAAGTGCTACTCTCAATTTGCCAGCAAATTAGAATAACTCAACAGTGGCCACAGGAATGGAAAAGGTCAGTTTACATTCCAATTCCAAAGTAAGGCAATGCCAAAGAATGTTCAAACTACCACACCATTGCATTCATTTCCCATGTTAGTAAAGTTATACTCAAAATCCTACAAGCTAGGCTCCAGCAGTACATGGATCAAGAACTACCAGAAGTACATGCGGGATTTCGAAGAGGCAGAGGAACTAGAGATTAAATTGCTAATATATGCTGGATCATGGAGAAAGCTGGGGAGTTCCAGAAAAACATCTACTTCTACTTCATTGACTATGATAAAGCCTTTGATTGTGTGGATCACAACAAATTGTGGCAACTCCTTAAGGAGATGGGAGTACCAGACCATCTTATTTGTCTTTTGAGAAGCCTATATGCAGGTCAAGAAGTAACAGTGAAAACTGGACACAGAACCACTGGTTGGTTCAAAATTGGGGAAAGAGTCTGGCAAAGCTATACTGTTGCCCTGCCTATTTAAGTTATATGCAGCGCACATCATGAGAAAGACAGGGCTAGATGAATCAAAAGTTGGAATTAAGATTGCCGGGAGAAATATCAACAACCTCAGATATGCAGAAAGCGAAGAGCAACTAAAGAGCCCCTTGATGCAGGTAAAGAAGGAGAGTGCAAAAGTTGGCCTTGAAACTCAACATTAAGAAAACCAAGATCATGCTATCTGGCCCTCTCAATTCCTGGCAAATGGATGGGGAAGAAAGGGAGGTAGTGACAGATTTTATTTTCCTGGGCTCCAAGATCACCGCAGATGGGGAATGCAGCCAAGAAATTAAAAGACGCTCCTGGGGAGGAAAGCTATGGCAAATCTAGACAGCATACCAAAAAAGAGAGACATCACCCTGCCAACAAAAGAGCATAGAGTCAAGGTTATGGTTTTCCCAGTTGAAAAGTATGGCTGTGAATGTTAGACCATAAGGAAGGCTGAGCAACAAAGAATAGAGGCCTTTGAACTCTGGGGCTGGAGAAGACTCCGGCGAGTCCCTTGGACTACAAGACCATCCAACCGGTCAGTCCTAAAGGAGATCAACCCTGGCTGCTCTTTAGAAGGCCAGTTCCTGAAGATGAAACTCAGACTTTGGCCACCTGATGAGAAGGAAGGACTCGCTGGAGAAGAGCCGAATGCTGGGAACGGTTGAGGGCAGAAGGAGGAGGAGGAGGAGATGGCAGAGAAGGAGGTGGGTGGATGGAGTCCCTGAAGCATTCGGCATGAGCTTAAATGGACTCCAGGAGATGGTAGGGGACAAGAAGGCCTGGAGGAACGTCGTCCATGGGGTCGCGATGGGTCGGACATGACTTCGCAACAACATCACACAGTATACTGAGGTGGGCCATCCTGACCATTGTTATGTTGCAGCACAGCAAGTAACAACCAGGGTGCAGCAAAGCTACATTTCAGGGTCCATTGAGCTTTCTAAGAGAACCTGCCGGGGGCCTCCTCACTGCCAGATGAACAAGGAAGTTTCTCTCCTCATCCAGGACAATCACGGCATGTTCCCTTCGGGCCCCAGTGGATCTCCTCTTTCCTCTGATGTACGTTGCAACCTCATGTACAACGAGGCGAAATTCTTGCTCTGAAATATGCCCATCGATTAGGGTGGTGGATGGTGATCGTGCTCAGCTGGCAATTGGCTAGAACCTGGTATAGGGTCTTCTGCTCAAGCAGGGTGGACTAGAAGACCTCCAGGGTCCCTTCCAACTCTATTATTCTATCTGCTAACACCTGTGTCCAAGTGGAGCTCATGAGAATCCCCCAGTGTTTGGCCCCTGAAGGTATCCCAGACCTTTTGAGCATGAGTGCCATTGACCTCTGTATGCTTGTGGTAGGTGTCATGTCTAAGGACCAGCAATTGTACAAATTCTGTTGTGATTGAGCTCAGTTGCCGTGGTGTGCTCCATAAAATTAGTGGGCTGGGTCTGCTCATAAACAGGGCACTGGGGGATTTTGACGGGAACTCTACAGTTGACCAAACTCAAAACTAAACTCTTCTGTCCTGCCTGGAAGAGGAGAATTCCCCACCAACTGAATCAGAATCAGGATCGTTCGGAGGAGGAGAATGAACCTGAATCTGAAAATGGGCAGCACCAAAGTTTGAGCCCACTGGGGTGGGAGAGGAAAGGGCCCTATCTAGTGACCGGCCAGGCTGCAACTGGGAGTTGTGAAGTGGTCCAGGAGGAAGAGATCCAGAACCCCACTACTCCTCTATGAGATCTCCCACAGGAGATGATGGGATTAGCCATCTTGTTCACAGAGTCTTTTAAAGGACAATGAGTTTGCAAATGTCACTTTCAGATCATTTTTAGACATTTCTCATTAGCTACTTTTAAGTTATTAGAAACCTTCAGAATGACAAATTTGGAACTGCCAGGTGAGTCTCCCTTCAAACTTGAGTGAAGGAACATGTTAATCATAAACTTAACAATGTAAGGAATCCAAAATAAACAGCAAAAAGCTACATAAGGTGACTAAGGGTCCAGGTGAAATTGGAATATTGGTGTGCTTAATAAAATTAGTGGGCTGGATCTGCTCATAAACGGGGCACTGGGGGATCTTGACGGGAACTCTACAGTTGACCAAACTCAAAACTAAACTCTTCTGTCCTGCCTGGAAGAGGAGAATTGCCCACCAACTGAATTCGGGTTCTAGAATTTAGGGGACACTTAAACTCAACCTACAATAAAGATTGCAAAGAAGAGCAACCAGGATGATGAGGGGCCTGGCTAGTCTAGGGAAGAGAAGGACCAGGGGAGACATGAGAGCCATCTTCCAGTATTTGAGGGGCTGCCCCAGAGAGGAGGAGGAAGGGGTCAAGCTATTCTCCAAAGCACCTTTGAAGGCCAGACAAGGAATAAGGGATGGAAAGTGATCAAGAAGAGATTACAAATTATAGATTAACAGAGTTGGAAGGGACCTTGTAGGTCATCTAGTCCAACCTCCCACCCAAGCAGGAGATCCAACACCATTTCTGACAGATGGCAGTCCAATCTCTTCTTGAAAACTTCCAGTGATGAAGCTCCTGCAATTTCTGAAAGCAACTTCTGTTCCATCGGTTGATTGTTCTCCCTGTCAGGAAATTTCCCTTTATTTCCAGGTTGAATCTCTCCTTGATCAGTTTCCATCCATTATTTCTTGTCTGGCCTTCAGGTGTTTTAGAAAATAGCTTGACCCCTTCCTCCTCTCTATGGCAGCCCCTCAAATGCTGGAAGACTGCTCTCCTGTCTCCCCTGGTCCTTCTCTTCCCTAGACTAGCCAGGCCCAGTTCCTGCAACCATTCATCGTATGTTTGAGCCTCCATCCCCTAATCATCCTGGTTGCTCTTCTCTGCACTCTTTCTAAAGTCTCAACATCTTTTTTATAGTGTGGTGACCAAAACTGGATGCAGGACTCTAGGTGTGGCCTTACTAAGGCGTTGTAGAGTGGCATTAGTACTTTCCTTGATCTCGACTGTATCCCTCTGTTAATGCAACTTAAGATTGCACTGGCTTTTTACAAACTTGATCAGAGGAAAACATTTCAAGTCCCTCTCAAATCGCTTCACTCTTTAAAACACATGCAATGAGCCAACACTCTCCTTCTTGTTATGCAAATTGAGTCTTTACCAAATTGAGCCAGAAAGGTAACAGCTTGTAAATTCTCTCGCTGAAGAGGAGGGGGGATCTCTGGCCGCTTCCCTTTGAATCCAAACAGGTTTGTGGCTCAGAAAGAGAAAAATAATTCAGGGAGAGAATTCAGGCAATCTGGTTACTTGTATCTCTGTTTTGGAGACTCAGATTAACAGTCCTGGTTTCAATATACTTTTCAATATACTTCAATATACAATATACAATATACTTCAATATACTTTTGCTTTATCACACAAATTCAAATAGCTTTTACTTTTTGGGAGTCCTTTATCACACGAATTCAAATAGCTTTTACTTTTTGGGAGTCCAGATTCAAATTTCCATCATCCTTTGACTGAGGGATTGCAGGAATTCAGATCTATGTATCATTTTACTATTCTGTCCTTTGATTCAATTGTTGAATATAAAGACAGATAGATAACTCTACAAATTCTTCCATACAAAGTTTCTTTTATTGGATTATATTAGGTATCCTCAAGGTAACTCACAGTTATGTCGAGATGCATCTAATGTCAAATTCTTTGCATAGTTGAAATCATAGTGGAAAATGATAGTAATCTTTCCCTTATTTCATCCCATAGTAGTAGAGACAAAGGAGAAGCACTAGCACGAAGCTACAGTCCAAGCAAGAGTGAAGAAACCTCCCCCAACCCATGAAGGGTCAATTCAGTGACCAGTCAGGATTACAGATGTGGCCACATGATATGAACTACATTTCCCAGGATACCTTAAGTACATTTACCATGATGCATTCCCTTAAGGGGACAGCTCCCAATTACTAACTAACTATACCAATTCCCATATACTGGCTGGGCTGCACACGGCTAGCTCCTATTTAGCTGGTTGTCCACTAAGACTCCAAGATCCCTCTGACAGTTACTGCTATCGAGCCTGGTTTCACCCAGTCTATTATATGTGTCCTTTGGGTTTTTCTTGCCTAAGACTTTACTTTTCTCTACATTGAATTTCATTTTATTAGATAGGGCCCAGGGTTCAAATCTGTCGGATCTTGAGCCTATCTTCTAGGGCGTTAGCTATTCCTGCCAGCTTAGTATCATCTGCAAATTTGGTAAGTTCCCCTTCTATTCCCTCATCTAAGTTGTTTATGAGGATATTGAAGAGTACTGGGCCTAAGACGGAAGCTTGTGACACCCCACTGCTTACTTCCCTCCATGTAGACTTAGACCCATTAAGGACTACTCTTTGCATATGGTTTGTCAGTCAATCTATCCCATTTTTTTCTAGCTTACCAAGAAGTAGGTTGTGGTCTACTTTGTCGAATGCTTTGTTGAAATCTAAGTATATTATGTCCGCATTATTTTGCTGGTCTACTAATTTAGTCGCTATGTTGAAAAATAAAATAAGATTGGTTTGGCATGATCTGTTTTTAACAAACTTGTGCTGACCTAGTTATTCATTCATTCATTCATTCATTATTACTTTACTTGTTTCTAGATGTTGGCAGATGTGTTTTTTATTATCTTTTCCAGTATCTTCCCAAGTATTGATGTTAGGCTGATTGGTCTATAGTTTCCTGGGTCTGTTTTTTTCCCCCTTTTTTAAGATGGGAACCACATCAGCTCTTTTCCAGTCCTCTGGTACTTCTCCAGTGCTCCAGGATTCTTGAAAGATGTGGTGCAGTGGTTCTGAGATGACCTCTGCCAGCTCCTTTAAAACTCTGGGATGTAATCCATCAGGCCCCGGTGATTTGTTTTCATCAAGATCAGACAGTGTTCTCTTACTATTTTTTGCTTATTTTAACTTTTATTTCTAGCCTATCTTTTACAGTTGTTTTTGGTAGGTTGGGCTATAGGTTTTTTTTTTTTTTTGCATGAAGACTGATGCAAAGAATGAGTTAAGCAGCTTTGCTTTCTCTCTGTTGCCTGTTACTTCCTTGATGTCTTCTCTCTTTAGTGGACCGACTGTTTCCTTGATTTTTTTTTCTTGTGATTTATATGTTGGAAGAAACCTTTTTTTTATTATCTTTGACTTTTGTTGCAAGTCTTTGTTTGTTCTTAGCCTTTGCTATCCTGACTTCGTCTTTGCAGATTCTGGCTATGTGCTGATATTCTGCCTTAGTTGTACGTCCTTCTTTCCATTTTTTGTATTTGTCCTTTTTTTCTTTCAATTTCCCAAAGAGATCATTGTGCAGCCATGCTGGTTTCTTCTTGGATTTCTTGTTTTTCTTTCTCAGTGGTATTGTGCTGGTCTGGGCTTCTATGATCATACTTTTTAGAGTTTCCCAAGATTCTTGAGTTGTTTTCCCCTTTAGGATTTTCATCCATGGAATCTTTCCCAAGTTCTCTCTGAGTTTATTGAAATCAGCTCTTTTAAAATCCAAGACTCTGGTGTCATTATGTTCTGTTGCTTGTGTTTGTGTTATGTTGAATTCTAGTATGACATGGTCACTCTCACCCAGGGTTCCTGCAGTTTCAACTCTTCTTCTCTATTCTATTCTCCCTCTATCACTTCAGCCTGGAAATTAGGAGGGATTTCCTGACAGTGAGAACAATCAGTCCATGGAACAGAAGTTTCCTTCAGAAATTATGAGACCTTCATCACTGTAGGATTTCAATAGTAGACTGGGATGCCATTTGTCAGAAATGGTGTAGAATCTCCTGCTTGGGCGGGGAGGGTGAGGGTGAGGGTTGGACTACATGACCTCCAAGATCCCTTGCAACTCTATTCTTCTGTTAAAAGAACGAAGCAAAATATTTCAGCACTGGAGATGTTGAATGTCCCATGCTGAACCATAGAGCCAGATGTTAATTTGAATGGCCTCTGCCTTGGTAGATGGACTGTGTGTGGATGAGGTCATGGAAGGGGAAGAGGTTCCACCAGACAAGATGGGGAATTAGATCTGGGCCTGGAGGTAAACGTGATTTCCTACAAGAATGACATGGAAAAAGAGGCTACACTGGACATCCAAGGTGTCTTCATAAATAAAAGGGATATAGAAACACTAAGTGAAGAGAGGGACCAGATAATTTTCTCTGTTGGAATTCCAAAACGGGCTTGTTAAAGGTTTCGAAAAAAGTTTCTGAGGAAGACGAAAAAATGAAAAGAAATTAATTTCTGCAACATTATTTGACAGGACAAAAGATCAAAATCGTTCAAAGTAAAAACCAGACTAAACACTGGGAAATGCTGAGTTCTAGTCTCTCCCTGGCCCTGAAAGTGCAGGAGATGGGAGTTGTAGTCCTCCCTTTGGGAAGCCACGGAGGCCTCTCCTCTCCTCCGTCCGGCCCCCGACGACATTTCCCCGCCGGACCCCCGGGAGAGGCAACCTTCGGCGCAGGAGCCACCCGGAGGCGCGGGACGGGCGGGGCGAGGCCAGCCAAGCCCTCCGGAGGGGAGGGGAGGGAGGAGTGAGGGGCGCCGCGCTCTTAGCCCCGGAGAGGAGGCGGGGGAGGCTCAGTGCCCAGCCGTCGCCATGAGCTCCGGTCGCAGCCCCCTAATCCTCCTCTTGGCGGTCGCCTCTGCAGTCTGGGATGCTCTGTACGTCGCTTCCCAAATATGTGAGTGGAGCGAGCGAGTGGCAGGGGGGATGGGGGATGGTGCGAGGCGGGAGGGGGGCCGTGGGATGCTCGGACCCCGAAAGTCCCAGAGAACCCCCGTTCCGCACGGCTGTGAGCCCCGCAAAGACGCCCCGTCCCCGTCCTTCAGCTGCTGCCCCGGACACGGGAAGAGCCGCGGTCCTGCGTTGCTTCGGGAAGCCCTGGACGGGCGACGGGCGGGCTTTCTTCGGCTCCCCCGTCGCGGCCTGTCGGGCTCCCGGCTGCCCAAGGACGCCGCCCACCTCGGGGCCATCGCCCTCCGGACGCCGTTCCGAAGGGGGTCGCGGGAAGGGGCGAGCGGAGGGGGGAGGTCCGGAATCGGCTCTCCCCTCCACTCCCGGGCAAACGCTGCCGGAGGGGGTCGCAGGCGCCCACCCGCGGCTTATTTTAAGGCTCGGTTGATTGATTGATGGATTGGTTGATTGATTGATTGATTGATTGATTACATTTCCATGCCGCGCATCTCCCCTACGAGGTGACTCTGGGCAGATTACAGATTATGAAACCAAGTGAAAAATAATTACAGTATAATTCGACTATTCACACAATTAATTTTATTAAGATTATAACGTTAACACCCCTGAACGGAGCAGGGAGTTACGAGGCTTGATACAAATATCGATAGAATTAGAGAAGCTAAGAGTTCGTAGGCTCTGGAAGGTCATCTAGTCCACCCTGTGCGGAGTGCAGGAAGCTCCCTGGCAGATGCCCCCAGCCCTGCTCAAACCCTCCAGGGCGGGAGAGCTCACTGCCTCTGAATGGGGTCCAGGCCAGAGTCAAGCAGCTGTCAGGATGCTCAAAGCTTCCCCTCCCCCCTTGATCTCCCCCTTGCTGCTTCCCAAGGCTAAGTCACCTCCACACGTTCCCTCCTTCCAAGGCCCCCCAACTCCGGGCACCTTTCCCTCCTGGGGGCAAAGTCCTCCCTCGACTTCAGGCCCCTGAGTGACACCTAGGTGTGAACGGAGCAGCCCAAAAGAGGGAAAGGGAATCTGGCTTCTTCCCAGCCAGAGTCTGTGCTTCTCTAGGGGTTTAGAGGGACTTGCAATCCAGAGATTCCCCCTCCCCCGCAATGCTCCTGGGAGCAAATCAGACAGATCTGACCAGTCCCATTGCATTCAGGGGTCCAGAAGAGGCTGAGCTGAGCTGAATTGGAAAACCTCTTTCAGTTTGGAAGTAAACCGTCAGATTAAACATAAAGATTTTGATCAATTTAGAAACCTGGTTCGGTTTGGAGAATCAAATGAATCTCCTTGAAACTGAAGCTCCCAACCAAAATCTAACCTTGTTGTTTTTGTATCCTTATTTCCTGGGTTATTCTTCCCCTGCTGTTTTTAACCACACACACACAAACACACATGTTGTTAACCACACACACACAAACGCACATGCCTGGCTATTTCTCTTTGCATAAACCTCGTCCTCGGAGCCCTCCAAAACAAACTGAGATGGGAGGGTTTGTTTCCCAAAGGGGCCTTGCTCCCTTTTCCTGCCAGGAGAACGGAAGCGAAGGGGATATTCCCCCCCAGCCCTTCTCAGCCCCAAGAAGTAAAAGACCTGGAGACTAAAGTGTGGGATGGACCTCGAGGGAGCTGGGGGAGGTGCAGCCATCAAAGGATCGGGGGGATGGGACAGGAGAGTTTTTGTACTGGAAGACAATTGAGGGGCTGCCACAAAACGGGGGGGGGGGGTGACTTATTTTCAAGGCAGGAGAAGAAACAAAGGGTGGAAACCAATCGAGAGAGAAGCAACTGGCAACTAAGGAGGAATTTCCTGCCAGTGACAACAATTCATCAGGGGAACAGCTGGACTCCAGAAGTTTATTTATTTATTTATTTTTATTTATTTGATTTGCCAATTGTTTACAAGATAATAAGTATAAGTGTATACATAGTTGTGAATACATGAAATGGGTACATATAAGAAAAATAAAAGAATAAGAGAAACAATAGGACAGGGACGGTAGGCACGTTGGTGCGCTTATGCACGCCCCTACAGACCTCTTAGGAAAGGGGTGAGGTCAATAGTAGACAGTCTAAGGTTAAAGTTTTGGGGTTTGGGGAAGAGATTACAGAGTCGGGTAGAGGATTCCAGACACTGACCACTCTGTTGCTGAAGTCGTATTTCCTGCAATCAAGTTTGGTACGGTTTACTTTGAGTTTGTATCTATTGTGTGCTCTTGTGTTGTTATGGTTGAAGCTGAAGTAATCATTGACAGGTAGGACATTGCAATGTATGATTTTATATACCATGCTTAAATCAGACCGAAGACGGCGTAATTCAAGGTTTTCTAGTTCTAGAATTTCAAGTCTGGTGGCATAAGGTATTCTACAACGAGTAGAAGAGTGGAGAACTCTTCTTGTGAAATATTTCTGGACTTTCTCAATTATTTCTCAATAATATCACATACGTAATGAGGGTTCCAGATTGATGAACTGTATTCGAGTATTGGTCTAGCAAATGTTTTGTATGCTCCGGTTAGTAGTGTGATATTACCAGAGAAAAAGCTACGTAGGATTAGGTTAACAACTCTTAATGCCTTTTTGGCTATGTAGTTGCAGTGGGCTCTAGCACTTAGATCATTAGAGGTGAGTATTCCAAGGTCCTTTACAGAGCTTGGGTCATCAACAAGATCTTGACTATTCAGCTTGTATTTTATTTTCTGATTTTTTTGCCAATATGTAAGACAGAGCATTTATTTGTTGAGATTTGAAGTTGCCATTTGTTTGACCATTCAGATACATAGTCAAGATCTTTTTGTAGGGTAGCAGTATTGTCTGTGGTATTGAACAGCTTTACATCATCAGTGAAGAGAACGCAATTGCTCTTAATATGATCACAGAGGTCGTTTATGTAGAGTATGAAGAGAGTTGGTCCTAGAACACTGCCCTGGGGGACACCACTATTGACAGGTACAGAATTTGATAGAACGCTCCCAATTTTGACCATTTGTTGTCTGTTTGACAGGAATGCTTCTATCCAGTTATTCAGTTGTCCAGAGATACCATAGGATTTTATTTTTAGGAGTAGTTTGTCGTGTACCACTGAATCAAAGGCTTTACAGAAGTCTATGTAGATTGCGTCTATTGCTTTGCCCTGGTCGAGTTGTGTAGTCCATATGTTTTTGCAGTGTAAGAGTTGCAGATTACAGGATAGTTTTTTTCTGAAACCAAATTGTTTATTGGAGAGTAGGTTGTTTGTCTCTAAGTGGAGGATGATGGATTGGTTAATAATTGATTCCATGACTTTACAGGTGACGCAGCATAAGGAGATTGGCCTGTAATTTTCAACTAGGCTTGGGTCTCCTTTTTGAAGATGGGGATGACTGTGGCTTGTGACCATAGGTTAGGCAAGGAGCTGGTCCTGAAAGATTTTTCAAAGATTATGCTTAGAGGTTTGGCTATTGCAGTGGATAGCTTTCTTAAGAAGTAGGCACATATTCCATCCGGTCCAATAGATAGAGATGGTTTTAGGTTGCGTAGTGCTTTTTTCAACATTGTCTTCTGTGAAATCGATATGTATTAGATCATTGTTGTTATCTGTGGTACGGGCTAGGAAATACTGGGCATGATCCATTGCTGTTTACAAATACTGAGCCAAAGAATGTGTTAAAGATGTTGGCTTTAATGGTGTCGTCATTGCAGTCTTTACCATCAGGTCCTATCAAGGGAGGGATGGACCTTGAGTCTTTTAGTTTGTTGTTTACAAAATTGTAAAAAGCACGGGTGGAATTGGTGCTTAGAAGGTTTTCCTCTTGTTTAATGTGATAATTGGTGCATTCGGTCTTTATCTGGTGGCATAAATTTTTGTATCGGTTTTTGAAATTGGCAACGTGACCAGATTTGTTTTTCCGCCAGAGTGATCTCTTTTTGGATTGAAGTTTCCTTATTGATATGGGTAATCTGCTTTTTTGTTTTGTTTTGGGAGTTGTTGTTGGAACATATAGTTTGATGACTCATTTTTTATAGTTGTGGGTGTGTCTAGAATGGTATAGGAACTCCTGCCTGAGCAGGGGGTTGGACTAGAAGACCTCCGAGGTCCCTTCCACCCCATGGATTCTATGGGGTGCAGCACCAGCATTGTGGCTGTGACGTTTCCCAGGGCTTCAGGCTCATTGAGTGTCAGTTAAAATATAACCGTGGAATGACGGCAAAGGGAGGGGGGGTCTCCAACCTGGGCAACCTTAAGACAGGTGGACTTCAACACCCACAATTCCCCAGCCTCAGTTAGGGGGCTGCTCTCTCCTCCCCCCCCACCAGTACCTAGAGCTGAGCAGCAAAGTTTTGAGTTTCCCGAATCTGCTCTCTTGCCAGGCAAGACGGACTGCAGCACCTCGCCCAGCTACACCATTCTGTGTCACATGCCTGAAGAACGTTTCTTCTACAACGTGACCTCCAAGAGCTGCCAGTTCTTCATCGACTATGGATGCTCCGGGAGCCTGAACAGCTACCACTCCGCTAAGGAATGCGAGGAAGCTTGCAAAAAGACGGGTGAGCCCGGCTGTTGCGCAGGGGGGAGGAGAGCCTGAGGGCCTGTGATGAAGGGGCAGGGGCCTTGGGGGGCTATGGGGGGCAGGCTGAGGGATGGAAGGGGTCTTCAGGAGGAGGGGGTCTCCTGAGCCCCGGTGGGAAAAGGCCCAACCCAGCTGCATCCTTCTTCTTCTAAGCTCCTTTGGGGGGTTCTGCCCCTGCACGACACAGCCCCCACCCCCGCTTGGTTCCCCTTTGGTGCATCTCAGAGGCCAGTTTGGGGTGGGGGGAGGCTCCCCTCTTTCCTGCACCCCCCCTGTCTCTGATGGGGCTGCATGAGTGGCCCTTCTTCACCCACGCGGCAGTCTGTAGAGACTGGGACTCAAGGCATGGGGGTTGCAGGGGGCTTCACCGGCCATTGGCCTGAACCCAGGGCCCGCCTGGCAAGCAGCGCAAACTCAGAGGCTTCCTTTCAAGAAGGGGGGGCTGAAGGGGGGGGTCCCTGAGATAGGCAGGCAGGTAACGCTTTGGTGGGGGGCGAAGAGTCCGGAATGAAGAGCCAAAACGAGAGATTTGCTGTGTTTGTACCCCTCTAATCCTCACCCTAAAGAGGTTCCTCCCCAATTCTGCTCCATCCATGCTCTGCACAGCAGGAGCTGCTGCCTGCCCCCCCCCCCAATTCTGAGGGGGGGGCTGACTGAAAGAAAGTAAAAAATGCCCAAATCCAATGAAGGGAGGGAAGTGGGAGGGGTTGGGGGAAGGTGGGAGATGTCCTTCCTTCCATCCTCCTTTTTGAAACATCCATATAGCTAATGGTATAGCCCTCCTCTATCCCCCTCCCTCCCTCCCTCCCTCCCTCCCTCCTGCAGACGTCCATATAGCTGTCCACCCGTTGCCAACCTCCATCCCCTCCTGCCACCTGCCTCCTGAACACGGGTCTTGCAAGGACAAAATTCAACGCTGGTTTTACGACCCGAAGACGCAAAGTTGCAGGACGTTCACTTTTACGGGCTGCAAGGCAAACGCCAACAACTTCAAAACACGTGCAGATTGCCAGCGGAAGTGCCACAAGAGAGGTGGGTGTGCATTGCTGGAGGAGGGGGCCCTGAAAGGTGGGAGGCCATGCGGGAAGGAGCAGAATTCCCACCTTGAATGCATGGGAGAGGAAGGGGTAAATGAGAGGTCCCCTCCCTCTGGCAGCCCTGCAGAAGGGGCCCCTCTCTTTGCCCCCCTCCCCGAGATTCTGCTGCGGGATCCGTCCGTCTGGCCAAGAGGAGAAGGAGGACCCAGGATCTCTTGGGAAGGCTGACCATCCTCTGCTCCATCCCCCACTGGCCCTTCAGCCTGCCCCAGGAGAGAGGGTCCACTTCCCCCAGGGAGGGGGGGCTGGGGGACACCCCAAGGGAGGCGCCTAGGCTGGCCGGAGTGTCACGAAGGCCGAGGCTGGAGCAGAGCAGCCCCTCAGAGCGGGGGATGGGGGGTCTCTCTGGTCCTCGGCCTGGCAAGAAGGGGGGTCTCTCCAATGCCTCTGTCCCCCCCTGCAGCCCCCCAAGGAAGACCCTTCCTGAGGCCTCCTTCCCTTTTGCAGGAACTCCCTGAGGGCTCCGTGGACGGAAGCTCGGCCTGCTTTGTGCTGAACGGAGAGAGAGGCCGGTTCCGGAGGAGACCAGGCGCAGAAAGCCTCCAGGCGCCTTCAAGAGGGAGGGGGGGATTCTGGAATAAATCCTTGCCCGAAGGAGACGGTGGTCTCAGGTGCTCTGTGTGTCTCTTTCCCTGGCAAGGGGAAGGGGGCACAGGCTGCCCCCCACTTCACTATTAAACACACAATTTGCCACATCGGCCAGGCAGGTTTATGGCGGCCTCCATGCATCTCTGGGAAGTGAACCGATAAATACATAGATATGCCCACTTGCCGCAGCTCTGGCACACCCCTGCTGGGCACCCCCCTGGCTCCTCTGACCAGCCTTCCAAGTAAAGGACCCCCTGAAAGCAGAACTCCGAGGCAGGGAGGTTCCTCAAAGAACAGGTTTCTTGGAGACATCATATCGGCACAATTGGTGGAAACCGACTCTGAAAATTCCCGCCGGTTTCAGCCTTTCTGCCTTGTGGCAACCATGAAGCAGCAGAAGATGGCGGCTTCAGCCAGGTTCGCTTCAGGGTTGACACCCCTCTTGCCCCCTTGCCAGGCATACAGAGGAGCGTGTGCCAATCCTACCCACCCAAGGAGCCAGCACAGACACAGGGGAAGGGGCTTTCTGGAGTGTCTCCCCCTCTCCCTGCAGAAGCCGCCCACCTATTTTGCCAGGTTAATGCATCCCCTTTCATATCCAGGGCCTGGATCCTCATATTGATAGTGAATCCACCTGTTTTTCTGTCTTCATACCGGAGGTGGTATTCAACCAGTTCACACCGGTTCGAGTGAACCGATAGCGGTGATTTGGCGTGGGTTGCTGAACCGGTGGCAACCCCTGGCTGGCCATGCCTCCTGCCTGGTCGCTCATTTGCCTCGATCGCTCTCCTAGCTTTCCCTACCACGTGGCAGCTGTGGCACAGCTCAGGCAGATGTCCTATGGCTGCGGCACATGTAAACTGCATATACAGCCACTACCCATGTGGTGCACAGGTGCAACAGCCCCGGGACATCCACCCACCTGCCTGCCCTCCCGGAGCATGCTTTCTTCCTGGCAGATGCACCTCTTCTGACCCAGTCTAGCCCGGCCGGCTATCAGATGGTTGGGTGGATGTCCCAGGGCTTCTCGCCCCCCTTTTTGCAAGATGCCTGCAGCTGCTGCATGCTTTTTTCAGTGCGGCTGGAGTCCAGCCACACCGAAAAAAAGCATGCCCTGTGCTATGTGCCAGGCCTGGCAAGTCCGAGCAGCTGGCGCATAGAACAGGGTGGCGCCAGACCGTTGGAGAAGTGGAGCGAAGCTGGAGATCAGTAATTTTCACTGCAAGAAGCCTGCAACTGCCACGTGTTCTCCAACCCCACTGAAAAAAGTACAACATGCGCCGGCCCATTGGAGAAGTGGAGCAGCAGCTACAGGGTTCTCGCACTGAAAAAAAGGGGCAGCTGGAGGTGCCTCTTTTTCAGTCTCCAGCTGCCTCTTTCACGATGCAGGAAGTTCCCCCAACCGGCCGGCTGCTCTCCTCCTCCTCCTCAGCCACACAGAACAAACAGGCAGAGAAGGAGGAGAGCCGGCAGACTTGACAGGCAGTCGCAATCTGCAGCATCAGTCATGTGGCCGAGTGGGTGTGGCCAACTCAACGTCACTCGCAGCAAGGTGGCCACACCACCTTGCCAAGTTGACCACGCCCACTCAGTCACATGACTGAGAGGTCTGCAAGCAGCATCTAAACCAGGGGTATCAAACTCAAAGTCCATAGGCCGTATCCAACCCACAGGGTGCTTAAATCTGGCCGCAGGACCGGCCTAGTAATATCAAAGGACCGGCCCATGGTGCTTCTGCCGTCCGTAAACAGGCTGCAAGGGGCCTCCGTGTGGCCCATTTTTGGCTAGCAGATTGCTGCAGGAAGACTGGATTGGACTGGATTACAATTATGTTGCCTCAAGTAATCTATCTATCCAGTGGTCTGGATAGAAACCAAGCAACATCCTATGTTAACATTGCAGTTTAATGTCAGATTTTACATACTGTAGATCCATTTAATCTACAACCAACCATCTATAATTAACAGCCATTTCTATTTACTATCCTGGAAATTTACCTCTGTTATAGTTATTTATGCTATTGTATTTTTATTCATAGTTGAATAATAAACATACAATAGTATAAATAGCTTTTCTGCCTGGAAAAGAAAATTACTATTAAAACAATGGGGTATAAATTTAGAAATAAAAACTCTAGTGGAGTATGAAGAATAAGTAATAAATGCTTGCCAGTAATACCCAGTAGAAGACATCGGAAAATGGTTTTGGGATGACCGGGTCTTGGCACAGCAGCAACACAGTCAGATAATCAGTAGGAGTCCCTTTATTAGCTCCAACTTTGCCCCCAATGTCCTGGTTACTTTCTGGGCTGGAGAAAAACTCTCCCAGGAACAGCCTTGGGCTGCAGAGAATCAAGTCCAAAACAAGGTCAACAAAAACTGTAACTATAAGTACAATCAAGGCAAAATGATGTAATTAGTCCGGCAGGGCAGAAGCAAGAATTCCAGACTTAAAGGCACGGCAATAACTCAACATGGTTGGGAAGATGCTAGGAACACAGATAAGCAACAACACCACCACAGGATAAAGTCATGTTTGTTCCCAGCAGACGCAGCACTCAGCTTGTATCTCTTTTAAACTGTCATTCCCAGGTGTGGCTAGTAAAGGGAATCAGGGCCCTTTCCTCCCCCGTAAGCCATGCAACCCACGTTGCTCCCTTCTCCGTTCCTCCCTGTATGCCCTAGGATGAAGAGGGGGTGGGCCTGGGTCTTCTTCTGAACTCCCTCTCCCTAGTTCTACCTCTCTCCTGCTCTGCCCAGCCGGACTTTGCCCTTCCCCAGTTTCCTCCACAGCCAATGGAGCCACACTCCCGCTCCCTGTCAGCTGCTCGTCTTCCTCCTCGGATTCAGACTCCAACAGGGACATGACAGATTATAGTAAAGAACTGTGGGAAAAAAAGATTTGCCAATGTCGTTTTATTTATTTATTATTTGTCAATCGTTTACAAGATCATAGATATAAGTATAAACATGAGTAAGAATACAGGAAATAGGTATGAATAAATGGGGACAATAGGACAGGGACGGTAGGCATGATGGTGCACTTATGCACGCCCCTTACAGACCTCTTAGAAATGGGGTGAGGTCAATAGTAGATAGTTTAAGGTTAAAGGAGTAGGGGTTAGAGGATACATTCTACGTCTGGCATTTACCTGGGCGTAGCCAACTCTGAGATATGTAATTCACTGTCACCCTTGATCCTGCTTTCCCCCCCACCCCTCTGGGTGTATCATCCAACGAAAAAAACCTCCATAGCCAAGAGTCATCAATCATGCTCTCCAATTAGATTTTTGTGCAGCAGAAGCTTCAGCCATCTAATCAGTCTTTGAAGAAAATATGAATGGAATGTACTTTCAATTCCACACTGCTGCCTGCTCTTTGAAACTCCCCCGCCTTCTTTCTGTTGTCAACTATAAAACATGTATACAAAATGTTTTATGAGTTGACATTTGGCTCCCCTCATTTTTTGAAGGTGACCTATACAACACACACAAAATCCAATTGACTGCAGATATGGAAGCCTATGCTCACGAACACACACACACACCCAGGCTTGGTTGGATTTTCTGCATGGAACCTTGCTACAAGGCGATTGGTTTGGACGTTCCTATTCTTTACCCATGATGCCTGTGATAAGGGGTAGCCCTTCCACTTGATTAAATATTGGAGTTGTCCCCTGTTCCACCTTGAATTGAGAATTCGCTGCACCTCATAATGGGTTTGGCCCCCTATGGCCACGGGGTCTGGGGACTCACGAGGTAGGGGTCGCGATGGGTCGGACACGGCTTCGCAACAACATCACACAGTATACTGAGGTGGGCCATCCTGACCATTGTTATGTTGCAGCACAGCAAGTAACAACCAGGGTGCAGCAAAGCTACATTTCAGGGTCCATTGAGCTTTCTAAGAGAACCCGCCGGGGCCTCCTCACTGCCAGATGAACGAGGAAGTTTCTCTCCTCATCCAGGACAATCACGGCATGTTCCTTTCGGGCCCCAGTGGATCTCCTCTTTCCTCTGATGTATGTTGCAACCTCATGTACAACGAGGCGAAATTCTTGCTCTGAAATACGCCCATTGATTAGGGTGGTGGTGGATGGTGATCGTGCTCAGCTGGCAATTGGCTAGAACCTGGTATAGGGTCTCCTGCTCAAGCAGGGTGGACTAGAAGACCTCCAGGGTCCCTTCCAACTCTATTATTCCAACTCTATTATCTGCTAACACCTGTGTCCAAGTGGAGCTCATGAGAATCCCCCAGTGTTTGGCCCCTGAAGGTATCCCAGACCTTTTGAGCATGAGTGCCATTGACCTCTGTATGCTTGTGGTAGGTGCCATGTCTAAGGACCAGCAATTGTACAAATTCTGTTGTGATTGAGCTCAGTTGCCGTGGTGTGCTCAATAAAATTAATGGGCTGGATCTGCTCATAAACAGGGCACTGGGGGATTTTGACGGGAACTCTAGTTGACCAAACTCAAAACTAAACTCTTCCATCTTGAAGAGGACCAGCTGAATTTGGGTACTAGAATTTAGAGGACACTTAAACTTAACCTACAATAAGGAATGTAGAGAAGAGCAACCAGGATGATTAAGGGACTGGAGGCTAAAACATACAATGAACAGTTGCAGGAACTGGGCCTGGCTAGTCTAGGGAAGAGAAGGACCAGCGGAGACAGGATAGCATCTTCCAATACTTGAGGGGCTGCCCCAGAGACGAGGAAGGGGGTCAAGCTATTCTCCAAGGCACCCGAAGGCCAGACAAGGAATAATGGATGGAAAGTGATCAAGGATAGAATACGAATTATAGATTAACAGAGTTGGAAGGGACCTTGTAGGTTATCTAGTGACTAGTCCAACCTCCCATCCAAGCAGGAGCCTTTACACCATTTCTGACAAATGGCAGTCCAATCTCTTCTTGAAAGTCTCCACTGATAAAAACCCAGAACTTCTGATGGTAACTTCTGTTCTATTGGTTGATGGTTCTCACTGTCGGGAAATTCCTTATTTCCAAGTTGAATCTCTCCAGTTTCCATCCATTCTTCCTTGTCTGGCCTTTGGGTGCTTTAAAAATAGCTTGAACCCTTCCTTTCTGGGGCAGCCCCTCAAATATTGGAACACAGCTATCATGTCTCCCCGGGTCCTTTTCTTCACTAGACTAGCCAGGCCCAGTTCCTGCAACCATTCATCATACATTTTAGCCTCCAGTCCCTTAATCATCCTGGTTGTTCTTCTCTGCATTCTTTCTAGAGTCTCAACATCTTTTTTTATAGTGTGGTGACAAAAATTGGATGCAGTACTATAGGTGTGGTCTTACTAAGGCTTTATAGAGTAGTATTAGTACCTCCCTTGATCTTGATTGTATCCCTCTTGGTAATGCAATTTAGGATTGTATTGGCTTTTTTGGCTGCTGCTGCTGCTGCTGCTGCACAATGCTGGCTCCTATTTAGCTGGTTGTCCACTCAGACTCCAAGATCCCCCTCACAGTTCTTGCTATTGAGCCTGGTTTCACCCAGTCTATATGCGTCCTTTGGGTTTTTCTTGCCTAAGTGTAGGACTTTACTCTTCTCTACATTGAATTTCATTTTGTTAGATATGGCCCAGTGTTCTAGTCTGTCAAGATCCATCTGAATCTTGAGCCTATCTTCTTGGGTGTCAGCTATTCCTGCCAGCTTAGTATCATCTGCAAATTTGGTAAGTTCCCCTTCTATTCCTTCATCTAAGTCATTAATGAAGATATTGAAGAGTACTGGGCCTAAGGCGGAACCTTGTGGCACTCCACTACTTATTTCCCTCCATGTAGACTTAGACCCATTAAGGACAACTCTTTGCGTATGGTTTGTCAGCCAGTTGTGAATCAATCTGGAGATAATTCAATCTATCCCATTTTTTTCTAGCTTTCCAAGAAGTAGGTTGTGGTCTACTTTGTCAAATGCTTTGTTAAAGTCTACATATGTCCACAATATTTTGCTGGTCTACTAATTTAGTTGCTATGTTGAAGAATGAAATAAGATTGGTTTGGCATGATCTCTTTTTAACAAACCCGTGCTGACTGCTAGTTATTACTTTACTTGTTTCTAGATGTTGGCAGATCTGTTTTTTTATTATGTTTTCCAGTATCTTCCCATGTATTGATGCTAGGCTGATTGGTTAATAGTTTCCTGGGTCTGTTTTTTTTTTTTTTTTCCTTTTTTGAAGATGGAAACCACATCAGCTCTTTTCCAGTCCTCTGGTAGTTCCCTGGTGCTCCAGGATTCTTGAAAGATATGGTGCAGTGGTTCTGGGATGACCTCTGCCAGCTCCTTTAAAACTCTGGGATGTAATCCATCAGGCCCCAGGGATTTGTGTTCATTGAAATAAGACAGGTCTTCTCTTACTATTTCTTTGCGTATTTTAACTTTTATTTCTGTTCTGTCTTTTACAGTTATGTTTTTGGTAGGTTGGGCTATAGCTTCCTTTTGCATGAAGACTGATGCAAAGAATGAGTTAAGCAGTTCTGCTTTCTCCCTGTTGCCTGTTACTTCCTGTCTTCTCTCTTTAGTGGACCGACTGTTTCCTTGATTTTTTTCTTGTGATTTATATGTTGGAAGAAACCTTTTTTATTATCTTTGACTTTTGTTGCAAGTCTTTGTTTGTTCTTAGCCTTTGCTATCCTGACTTCATCTTTGCAGATTCTGGCTATCTGCTGATATTCTGCCTTAGTTGTACGTCCTTCTTTCCATTTTTGTATTTGTCCTTTTTTTTCTTTCAATTTCCCAAAGAGATCATTGTGCAGCCATGCTGGTTTCTTCTTGGATTTCTTGTTTCTCAGTGGTATTGTGCTGGTCTGGGCTTCTATGATAATACTTTTTAGAGTTTCCCAAGATTCTTGAGTTGTTTTCCCCTTTAGGATTTTCATCCATGGAATCTTTCCCACGTTCTCTCTGAGTTTATTGAAATCAGCTCTTTTAAAATCCAAGACTCTGGTGTCATTATGTTCTGTTGCTTGTGTTTGTGTTATGTTGAATTCTAGTATGACATGGTCACTCTCACCCAAGGTTCCTGCAGTTTCAACTCTTCTTCTCTATTCTATTCTCCCTCTATCACTTCAGCCTGGAAATTAGGAGGGATTTCCTGACAGTGAGAACAATCAGTCCATGGAACAGAAGTTGCCTTCAGAAATTATGAGACCTTCATCACTGTAGGATTTCAATAGTAGACTGGGATGCCATTTGTCAGAAATGGTGTAGGGTCTTGTGCTTGGGCGGGGAGGGTGAGGGTTGGACTACATGACCTCCAAGATCCCTTGCAACTCTATTCTTCTGTTAAAAGAACGAAGCAAAATATTTCAGCACTGGAGACGTTGAATGTCCCATGCTGAACAACAAAGCCAAGTGTTAATTTGAATGGCCTCTGCCTTGGTAGATGGACTGTGTGTGGATGAGGTCATGGAAGGGGAAGAGGTTCCACGGACAAGATGGGGAATTAGATCTGGGCCTGGAGGTAAACGTGATTTCCTACAAGAATGACATGGAAAAAGAGGCTACACTGGACATCCAAGGTGTCTTCATAAATAAAAGGGATATAGAAACACTAAGTGAAGAGAGGGACCAGATAATTTTCTCTGTTGGAATTCCAAAACGGGCTTGTTAAAGGTTTCGAAAAAAGTTTCTGAGGAAGACGAAAAAATGAAAAGAAATTAATTTCTGCAACATTATGTGACAGGACAAAAGATCAAAATCGTTCAAAGTAAAAACCAGACTAAACACTGGGAAATTCTGAGTTCTAGTCTCTCCTTAGCCCTGAAAGTGCAGGAGATGGGAGTTGTAGTCCTCCCTTTGGGAAGCCACGGAGGCCTCTCCTCTCCTCCTCTCGCCGACGTTTCCCCGCCGGACCCCCGGGAGAGGCAACCTTCGGCGCAGGAGCCACCCGGAGGCCCGGGGCGGGGCGGTGGGTTGCCAGCCAAGCCCTCCGGAGGGGAGGGGAGGGGAGGGGAGGGCGTGAGGGGCGCCGCGCTCTTAGCCCCGGAGAGGAGGCGGGGGAGGCTCAATCGCCCAGCCGTCGCCATGAGCTCCGCTCGCAGCTTGTGGATCTCCTTCGCCCTCGGGATCTCTCTACTCTCCCTGCCCGGCAGCTGTGAGTGGAGCGAGCGAGTGGCAGGGGGGATGGGGGATGGTGCGAGGCGGGAGGGGGGCCGTGGGATGCTCGGACCCCGAAAGTCCCAGAGAACCCCCGTTCCGCACGGCTGTGAGCCCCGCAAAGACGCCCCGTCCCCGTCCTTCAGCTGCTGCCCCGGACACGGGAAGAGCCGCGGTCCTGCGTTGCTTCGGGAAGCCCTGGACGGGCGACGGGCGGGCTTTCTTCGGCTCCCCCGTCGCGGCCTGTCGGGCTCCCGGCTGCCCAAGGACGCCGCCCACCTCGGGGCCATCGCTCTCCGGACGCCGTTCCGAAGGGGGTCGCGGGAAGGGGCGAGCGGGGGGGGGGAGGTCCGGAATCGCCTCTCCCCCCCTCCACTCCCCGGGCAAACGCTGCCGGAGGGGGTCGCAGGCGCCCACCCGCGGCTTATTTTAAGGCTCGGTTGATTGATGGATGGATTGGTTGATTGATTGATTGATTGATTACATTTCTATGCCGCGCATCTCCCCTACGAGGTGACTCTGGGCAGATTACAGATTATGAAACCAAGTGAAAAATAATTACAGTATAATTCGACTATTAACACAATTTTATTAAGATTATAACGTTAACACCCCTGAACGGAGAAGGGAGTTATGAGGCTTGATGCAAATATCGATAGAATTAGAGAAGCTAAGAGTTCGTAGGCTCTGGAAGGTCATCTAGTCCACCCTCTGAGGAGTGCAGGAAGCTCCCTGGCAGATGCCCCCCCGCCAGCCCTGCTCAAACCCTCCAGGGCGGGAGAGCTCACTACCTCTGAATGGGGTCCAGGCCAGAGTCAAGCAGCTGTCAGGATGCTCAAAGCTTCCCCTCCCCCCCCCTTGATCTCCCTCCTTGCTGCTTCCCAAGGCTAAGTCACCTCCACACGTTCCCTCCTTCCAAGGCCCCCCAACTCCGGGCACCGTTTCTCCTTCCCTATAAGCTATAAAAACTTGTGAAAAGCAAACCAAAAGGCATAGCAGGAAACTCAGGATATTACAACCTAATGTAACAAGCAGCTACTATAAAACAATTACTCCTACCAAGATCCCAGGAAGAGATCCCAATCTCAAGAGACAGGAACTCATCTCACACACAGAAATCAAAGACTTCAAGAGTTCACACTTGTTGAGGTAATTCCCCGTTAGGAGAATGAGCGCATACAGGGAGACATATTTGAGAGAAGTGTTGAATAACACACACAGCACACCGATACACTGTACAGTAAATGTAGGTTTTTACTTTCAATAGCAAAGTTCAAACAAGCAGTCCAAAGTCATTCACAGGTAAATCAGTCAGTTTTCAATCCAGGGATAATCCAGTAACAAAGTCCAGTATCAAAAACAGTTCAGTAACAGACTTACATCAAATCCATGAATATCAGTCAATTAGAAGGAACGGCAATACTCAACAGAAAGAAAACAGAGACTCACTGAGACATACTCTCTTCTGAGACTAAGACGAAGACAACCCAGGTTTCTGGCTCCATCTTATGGCCGTTTGAGAAACCACACCTAATTGCAATTTTAGCATTCCCTTAAAGATGCAGTTTATCCTGGTTTATATATTTCCAACCCAAATACCTGTTAGGTGACTTATATTTCTAACATTCTCCCCTTTTGGGTAGGACAATATATACAACCTTACATTCTAAGTCCATAATCCTCACAGCAAGCCTTATGCTTTATAGAGCCTTGGGCCTTTGTAAAATGATCTGCTATATTGTTTTCTGACATACATTATTCTAGCTTAATCACCTTACTTTGCACACATTGTCTCACATTTAAATATCTTACATCTGTGTGTTTCGTTCTTGTTTTAACTGCAATATTTGAAGCCATCTGTATTGCTGATTGGTTATCTTCGTAAATAACAATAGAATCTGTTGCATCAATTCCCACGTCAATTAGTAGTTGCTTTTACAAAACTAAATCTGTACATAATAAAGACAAACATGAGAATTCAGCCTCCATTGTTGACAAACTTAAATGTTTGTCAAATAGACCTCCATCCAATCAACACTTTTCCCAATAATACTACAGTACCTGATGTAGATTTTCATGTATTTACGTCTGTAGCAAAACTTGCATCAGCATATGCAATTAAACTCAGTTCATCTTTAGGCTCCAATGCACCGCTTGTTTCAGATATCTTAACACACGTTTAGCAGCTTGCCAGTGCCTTTCAGTCGGCTCAGCATTCAATCTCGCTAATTGGTTAACACTGTATGCTATATCTGGCCTTGACCAATTACTGAGATACCGTATTTGCCGGCGTATAAGACGACTTTTTTGCCCTGAAAAAGATGCCTCCAATTGGGGGGGTCATCTTATATGCCGGGTCGTCTTATACGCCGGCAAATAGTAATTGGGAAGCACTGCGGCTGCCCGCGGCTGAGGCACTTTTGCGCACCGTGGAAACGAATCCCGTGAAGCCAAAAGGAGCAGCCAGCCTTCTCCCAGCTCCCAAGGAAACGAGGCTCGCACCGCCCGAGCTCCGCTGAGGTATCCGGCTGGGGCTGTCAGGAGTTGTTACCGCTGGCGCGGCTCCGCGCGGCTCCAGTCCCGCGTTGCCTCGGGAAGGGAAAGGCAAAACCAGGAGCCGCTGCTGCCATTGCATTCCTTTTTGCCTTTCCCTTCCCGAGGCAACGCGGGACTGGAGCCGCGCAGAGCCGCGCCAGCGGTAACAACTCCTGACAGCCCCAGCCGGATACCTCAGCGGAGCCCGGGCGGTGCGAGCCTCGTTTCCTTGGGAGCTGGGAGAAGGCTGGCTGCTCCTTTCAGCTTCACGGGATTCGTTTCCACGGTAGACAAAAGTGCCTCAAAAAAAAAAAGTGCAAAAGTGGAAGGCGTGCGGAAGAGGGGGTGAGTATATAACAAACTATATTTTGAGTGGAAATGTTGGGGGGTCGTCTTATACGCCGGGTCGTCTTATACGCCGGCATATACGGTAAGATAAACTACCAATCAAGGACTGATTTTCTTATCAAAAATAGGACTTTGAACATCATTATGGCTAAACTCCTGGCTCATCGGTGTTTTAGCCAGTTTACAAAGTTCCATTTTAAAACTTTTTAGTAATTGGTTAATGTTATCTGCCTGTGAGATCTTGTATCCTCCCCTAGTTTTATCTATCTTTAAACCAAGATATTGTTTTATTTCTCCTAACTGTTTTATCTTAAATTTCTGTTCTAACAGTGAGATTATTTTAGTAGCTTCTTGTTCAGTTTTGGTAATTAATGCTATGTCATCAGTAAATAATAGCAATAATGAAATTATACCATTACTTTCTCTTTTAAACAAACATGGATCAGCCATGCCAGCTGCAAAACCTATTTTAGTTAATTCTTTAACTATACATTGGTTCCACTCATATCTGATTGCTTCAAGCCATAAAGACTCTTTTTCAATCTCCAACAATCAGTTGTATTATCAGTTTTGATACCTAAAGGTTTCTTTAAATATATAGTGTGTTGCAACGGTGCATGCAGATATGCCATTTCTACATCCAAATGATTTACAATGTATTTCTCCCAAGCTGCCCACACTAATGCTGCCCTTAACGTAGTAGCCTTCAGACTAGGTGCAAAGACCTCATCATAGTCATTTGCTGTCTAATTGAACCCTTGTGCTACTAACCTGGCTTTATGGGTAACAGTCCCATCTCCACCTGTCTTCAGTTTACATCCTATGGCATGTTTACCTGGTGGTAACTTAACATTTTCGTATACCTCCAGTCTTTTTAAATATTCCAGTTCCTTATCCATTGCTTTCTGCCAAGCAGCTGATCCTTAGCAGGATACAGTTTCAGTTCACTATAGTTACTTGAAACTGTATTCACTTGGCATACAACACTAGCCTGATGTTTAGCAGGTGGTCGTGTTACTTGGGTTGAATGTCTTGGTAATACAGGGCTTACTGGTGGACTCACCTGTTCCACCTGCTCCTGTTCTTCTACCTCCTCCTGTGCCTGTTCTTCTACTTCCTCCTGTGCCTGTTCTACTACTTCCTCCTTCCTCTTTAATGGCTATTTGTGGTTTACTTATTTTATCTTCAGGGACTATTTGGGTGTCAATAATAATATCATTGCTGGATTCCTGTTCCAGTTTATCTCACCCAACGTGCTCAAGAAGTTTTGCATTCACACTCCAATAAACATGAGCTGTGCCTTGATCCCAGAATCTAAACGATCTATGGTTGGCCTGGTAACCCACAAAAAATAACTTCTTAGCTCTATGTTGCCCTTTCAGTCTTACTTGTGAGGGAATATGCACCTATGCTGGAGCTCCAAAATTGTGTAGGTAACTTAAACTTGGTTTTCTGCCATGCCAACGAGTGAATGGTAATTCTCCAGTTGTTGTATTCACTACATTGTTTAAAACATGGTTACTACAGATTATGGCCTCACCCCACAGTGTTTCAGGCAAACCTGAATCAGATAACATAGTACGAGCCATGGCTTGTAATGTTTGCCCTCTTCATTCTATAAACGAGTTATGTTGTGGTCTGTAAGGTGCAGAACGTTTATGCTAAACACCAGCCAATTTCAGCATAGTTTGGAATCTCTTGTTAACAAACTCTGTCCCATTATCAGGAACTAAAATAATTACTTTACTTTTCATTTTTCTCTCAGCAAACCCTAGCCAGTTAAAGAAATGTTGGAATGTTTCTGTTTTGTTTTTCATAAGATAGCAGAAACCGTATCGTGAATAATGGTCCATAATACTCAAAATATAACAGGCACCTCCTAAACTTGGTTTCTTGGAACCAATTATGTCAGCAAAAATAACCTCTAAAGGTTCTTGGTCTTAAACCCACTTAGTCTGTTTGCAGGAGTAACCTTACTTTTCTCTTGGCTACAAGCATTACAGTTTAAATACTTGCTACGGGGTTTCAATTTTACTCCCTCTGACAATTTAACAGTTTGTTTGAGCATTTTGAAATTAATGTGCCCCAGACGTCTATGTAGTAAATGTATACATTCATCATGTGGCTTAACATTGTTATAAACTGAGTTAGCCATCTTCAACTGGTCATCATGTATCACATATAAATCATTTTTTAAAGTAGCAGTAACACTTTTACCCTCTTTCTCTATTATACAGTTATCTCCCCTAAAGGTTACTACATAACCAAGATTAACTAAAGCCCTTACTGATTGCAAATTAAGTTTCAGTTTAAGTACATATAACATAGTTAAATGTTCGTTTATACAAGAACAATATGCAGTATCTTCACCTGATGCGTTAATCTTCCATCCATTTGCCAATTATACATGTTGTTTACTCATAGACATCTTTACAAACCTCTTTCTATCTTTAGTAATGCATTGCGATGTTCCACTATCAACAACCCACAAATCATGGTTTACAGTTGAATTGCTAAACATAGCTAAACTAACATTCTTCTTACCCTTCTGGTGATTACCAGTATTCTGTTGTTTTCCCTTCTTACAGAATCTAGCTATATGTCCCCTAGCCCCACAGGAAAAACATTTCCTAACAGTATAGGCAGTTGAAGACAAATTTTCTTCTTGTGGTTGTTCCTTTCTCAGTTGGTTCCTATCCAGCCGTCTTCTTGCTTCTTCTAACAACCTTCCGGTTATGTCAGTCAATGTCAGTTTATCTCTGGGCAGGACTTCCAGTGAAGATACATAATCATCATAACTTTCATCCAATGAGGAAAGAATGATGTAAACTTGATGCAGCTCTTAAAATATCAGTTCTTTTTCATGTAGCTCTTGAAAAGTTATTTTCATGAAGTTCAAATGAGCTAACATATCTCCACCTTTCAGAAGACGTGCTCTAAACAGTTTACGTGTAAGATGTATGTGTGCACCTACACTGTCACGAACATAAATCCTCTTCAAATTCTCCCAACACCTAGCAGCAGACTCTTCTCCACGAATATGGACTAGCTGCTGGTCACTCAGTGTTAGTCCAATTATACAAAGAGCTCGTTCATTGTTCTATTTAAAGTCAGCAAGCTTCTTGGCATCGTCCTCATTAGCTGGATCCCAAGCATTTACATCCAGTGGGTCTTGAACTACATTCAATAAACCTTCTCGACGCAAAAGTAGACTGCACTTCATAGACCAGGAAACATAGTTTGTTCCATCCAACCGGGTTATCAGTGATAGGCTTGTTGAAGTGACTTGTGCCATCTCTATCAGGATAGTAAACCACAATTAAACAGTAAAACAGCTGTCTGTATACAGTTCTGTGTATTCACACTAACTCTCAGTTATCTGAGCCTGGTATGGCCTGGGCCCATAACCAGTGTTGAGGTAATTCCCCGTTAGGAGAATGAGCGCATACAGGGAGACATATTTGGGAGAAGTGTTGAATAATACACACACAGCACACAGATACACTGTACAGTAAATGTAGGCTTTTACTTTCAATAGCAAAGTTCAAACAAGCAGTCCAAAGTCATTCACAGGTAAATCAGTCAGTTTTCAATCCAGGGATAATCCAGTAACAAAGTCCAGTATCAAAAACAGTTCAGTAACAGACTTACATCAAATCCATGAATATCAGTCAATTAGAAGGAACGGCAATACTCTCCAACAGAAAGAAAACAGAGACTTACTGAGACATACTCTCTTCTGAGACTAAGACTAAGACAACCCAGGTTTCTGGCTCCATCTTATGGCCGTTTGAGAAACCACACCTAATTACAATTTTAGCATTCCCTTAAAGATACAGTTTTAAAATGTCTATCCTGGTTTATATATTTCCAACCCAAATACCTGTTAGGTGACTTATATTCCTAACAACACTTACAAAATCAAAGGACCTGAAGGGTATAAGAAAGGGGTTTCTCTACTCACAAGATTAGATTAATCTCAGGAATGCTGTAGGACTTCTTACTTGCCTTCCTATTAATAAACTGATTCTGACTTCCAATGCAGCTGACCAATCATTTTGCAGTACAATCTCCCAGCCGGGAAATTTGAATCCACAAAGGAAAGAGCTTTGCCTTTTCCTTAAAGGGCAAGGCTTCCTTTTCCTTTCCACAAAAGAAAGGATGGAAGCTGGTCAAGGAGAGAAGCAATATAGAACTTAGGAGGAATTTCCTGACAGTGACAACAATTCATCAGTGGAACAGCTGGACTCCGTAAATTGTATATTCTCCAACACTGGAAGTTTTGAAGAAGTGATTGGGCCTCCATTTGTCTTGAATGATCTTGGGTCTCCTGCCTGAGCAGGAGTAGAAGACCTCTGAGATCCCTTCCAGTGTTAGGATTGTAGAATTCTATGGGATGCAGCACCAGCATTGTGGCTGCACGGTTTCCCAGGGATTCAGGCTCATTGAGTGTCAGTTAAAATATAACCATGGAACAAAGGCAAAGGGAGGGGGGGTCTCCAACCTGGGCAACCTTAAGATAGGTGGACTTCAACACCCACAATTCCCCAGCCTCAGTTAGGGGGCTGCTCTCCCCCCACCAGTACCTAGAGCTGAGCAGCAAAGTTTTGAGTTTCCCGAATCTGTTCTCTCGCCAGGCAAGACGGACTGCAGCACCTCGCCCAGCTACACCATTCTGTGTCACATGCCTGAAGAACGTTTCTTCTACAACGTGACCTCCAAGAGCTGCCAGTTCTTCATCGACTATGGATGCTCCGGGAGCCTGAACAGCTACCACTCCGCTAAGGAATGCGAGGAAGCTTGCAAAAAGGCCGGTGAGCCCGGCTGTTGCGCAGGGGGGAGGAGAGCCTGAGGGCCTGTGATGAAGGGGCAGGGGCCTTGGGGGGGCTATGGGGGGCAGGCTGAGGGATGGAAGGGGTCTTCAGGAGGAGGGGGTCTCCTGAGCCCCGGTGGGAAAAGGCCCAACCCAGCTGCGTCCTTCTTCTTCTAAGCTCCTTTGGGGGGTTCTGCCCCTGCACGACACAGCCCCCCCCCCCGCTTGGTTCCCCTTTGGTGCATCTCAGAGGCCAGTTTGGGGTGGGGGGAGGCTCCCCTCTTTCCTGCACCCCCCCTGTCTCTGATGGGGCTGCATGAGTGGCCCTTCTTCACCCACGCGGCAGTCTGTAGAGACTGGGACTCAAGGCATGCGGGTTGCAGGGGGCTTCACCGGCCATTGGCCTGAACCCAGGGCCCGCCTGGCAAGCAGCGCAAACTCAGAGGCTTCCTTTCAAGAAGGGGGGGCTGAAGGGGGGGTCCCTGAGACAGGCAGGCAGGTAACGCTTTGGTGGGGGGCGAAGAGTCCGGAATGAAGAGCCAAAACGAGAGATTTGCTGTGTTTGTACCCCTCTAATCCTCACCCTAGAGAGGTTCCTCCCCAGTTCTGCTCCATCCATGCTCTGCACAGCAGGAGCTGCTGCCTGCCTCCCCCCCCAATTCTGAGGGGGGGGGCTGACTGAAAGTGCCCAAATCCAATGAAGGGAGGAAAGGGGGAGGGGTTGGGGGAAGGTGGGAGATGTCCTTCCTTCCATCCTCCTGTTTGAAACATCCATATAGCTAATGGTATAGCCCTCCTCTATCCCCCTCCCTCCCTCCCTCCCTCCCTCCTGCAGACGTCCATATAGCTGTCCACCCGTTGCCAACCTCCATCCCCTCCTGCCACCTGCCTCCTGAACACGGGTCTTGCAAGGACAAAATTCAACGCTGGTTTTACGACCCGAAGACGCAAAGTTGCAGGACGTTCACTTTTACGGGCTGCAAGGCAAATGCCAACAACTTCAAAACACGTGCAGATTGCCAGCGGAAGTGCCACAAGAGAGGTGGGTGTGCATTGCTGGAGGAGGGGGCCCTGAAAGGTGGGAGGCCATGCGGGAAGGAGCAGAATTCCCACCTTGAATGCATGGGAGAGGAAGGGGGAAATGAGAGGTTCCCCCCTCCCACCGGCCGCCCTGCAGAAGGGGCCCCTCTCCTTGCACCCCCTCCCTGAGATTCTGCTGCGGGATCCGTCCGTCTGGCCAAGGGGAGAAGGAGGACCCAGGATCTCTTGGGAAGGCTGACCATCCTCTGCTCCATCCCCCACTGGCCCTTCAGCCTGCCCCAGGAGAGAGGGTCCACTTCCCTCAGGGAGGGGGGGCTGGGGGACACCCCAAGGGAGGCGCCCGGGCTGGCGGGGGTGTCTCGAAGGCCGAGGCTGTAGCAGAGCAGCCCCTCAGTGCAGGGGAGGGGGGTCTCTCTGGTTCTCGGCCTGGCAAGAAGGGGGGGTCTCTCCAATGCCTCTGCCCCCCCCAACAGCCCCCCAAGGAAGACCCTTCCTGAGGCCTCCTTCCCTTTTGCAGGAACTCATTGAGGGCTCCGTGGACGGAAGCTCGGCCTGCTTTGTGCTGAACGGAGAGAGAGGCCGGTTCAGGAGGAGACCAGGCGCAGAAAGCCTCCAGGCGCCTTCAAGAGGGAGGGGGGATTCTGGAATAAATCCTTGCCCGAAGGAGACGGTGGTCTCAGGTGCTCTGTGTGTCTCTTTCCCTGGCAAGGGGAAAAGGGCACAGGCTGCCCCCCACTTCACTATTAAACACACAATTTGCCACATCAGCCAGGCAGGTTTATGGTGGCCTCCATGCATCTCTGGGAAGTGAACCGATAAATACATAGATATGCCCACTTGCCGCAGCTCTGGCACACCCCTGCTGGGCACCCCCCTGGCTCCTCTGACCAGCCTTCCAAGTAAAGGACCCCCTGAAAGCAGAACCCCGAGGCAGGCAGGTTCCTCAAAGAACAGGTTTCTTGGAGACATCATATCGGCACAATTGGTGGAAGCCGACTCTGAAAATTCCCGCCGGTTTCAGCCTTTCTGCCTTGTGGCAACCATGAAGCAGCAGAAGATGGCGGCTTCAGCCAGGTTCGCTTCAGGGTTGACACCCCTCTTGCCCCCTTGCCAGGCATACAGAGGAGCGTGTGCCAATCCTACCCACCCAAGGAGCCAGCACAGACACAGGGGAAGGGGCTTTCTGGAGTGTCTCCCCCTCTCCCTGCAGGAGCCGCCCACCTATTTTGCCAGGTTAATGCATCCCCTTTCATATCCAGGGCCTGGATCCTCATATTGATAGTGAATCCACCTGTTTTTCTGTGTTCATACCGGAGGTGGTATTCAACCAGTTCACACCGGTTCGAGTGAACCGATAGCAGTGATTTGGCGTGGGTTGCTGAACTGGTGGCAACCCCTGGCTGGCCATGCCTCCTGCCTGGTCGCTCATTTGCCTCGATCGCTCTCCTAGCTTTCCCTACCACCTGGCGGCTGTGGCACAGCTCAGGCAGATGTCCTATGGCTGCGGCACATGTACACTGCATATGCAGCCACTACCCATGTGGTCCACAGGTGCAACAGCCCCGGGACATCCACCCACCTGCCCGCCCTCCTGGAGCATGCTTTCTTCCTGGCAGATGCACCTCTTCTGACCCAGTCTAGCCCGGCCGGCTAGCAGATGGTTGGGCGGATGTCCCAGGGCTTCTCGCCCCCCTTTTTGCAAGATGCCTGCAGCTGCTGCATGCTTTTTTCGGTGTGGCTGGAGTCCAGCCACACCGAAAGAAAGCATGCCCTGTGCTATGTGCCGGGCCTGGCAAGTCCGAGCAGCTGGCGCATAGAACAGGGTGGCGCCGGACCGTTGGAGAAGTGGAGCGAAGCTGGAGATCAATAATTTTCGCTGCAAGAAGCCTGCAACTGCCACGTGTTCTCCAACCCCACCGAAAAAAAGTGCAATATGCGCCGGCCCATTGGAGAAGCGGAGCAGCAGCTACAGGGTTCTCGCACTGAAAAAAAGGGGCAGCTGGAGGTGCCTCTTTTTCAGTCTCCAGCTGCCTCTTTCACGATGCAGGAAGTTCCCCCAACCGGCCGGCTGCTCTCCTCCTCCTCCTCAGCCACACAGAACAAACAGGCAGAGAAGGAGGAGAGCCGGCAGACTCGACAGGCAGTCGCAATCTGCAGCATCAGTCATGTGGCCGAGTGGGTGTGGCCAACTCAACGTCACTCGCAGCAAGGTGGCCACACCACCTTGCCAAGTTGACCACGCCCACCCAGTCACATGACTGAGAGGTCTGCAAGCAGCATCTAAACCAGGGGTATCAAACTCAAAGTCCATGGGCCGTATCCAACCCACAGGGTGCTTAAATCTGGCTGCAGGACCGGCCTAGTAATATCAAAGGACCGGCCCATGGTGCTTCTGCCGTCCGTAAACAGGCTGCAAGGGGCCTCCGCGTGGCCCATTTTTGGCTAGCAGATTGCTGCAGGAAGACTGGATTGGACTGGATTACAATTATGTTGCCTCAAGTAATCTATCTATCCAGTGGTCTGGATAGAAACCAAGCAACATCCTATGTTAACATTGCAGTTTAATGTCAGATTTTACATACTGTAGATCCATTTAATCTACAACCAACCATCTATAATTAACAGCCATTTCTATTTACTATCCTGGAAATTTACCTCTGTTATGTTATTTATGCTATTGTATTTTTATTAATAGTTGAATAATAAACATACAATAGTATAAATAGCTTTTCTGCCTGGAAAAGAAAATTACTATTAAAACAATGGGGTATAAATTTAGAAATAAAAACTCTAGTGGAGTATGAAGAATAAGTAATAAATGCTTGCCAGTAATACCCAGTAGAAGACATCGGAAAATGGTTTTGGGATGACCCGGGTCTTGGCACAGCAGCAACACAGTCAGATAATCAGTAGGAGTCCCTTTATTAGCTCCAACTTTGCCCCCAATGTCCTGGTTACTTTCTGGGCTGGAGAAAAACTCTCCCAGGAACAGCCTTGGGCTGCAGAGAATCAAGTCCAAAACAAGGTCAACAAAAACTGTAACTATAAGTACAATCAAGGCAAAATGATGTAATTAGTCCGGCAGGGCAGAAGCAAGAATTCCAGACTTAAAGGCACGGCAATAACTCAACATGGTTGGGAAGATGCTAGGAACACAGATAAGCAACAACACCACCACAGGATAAAGTCATGTTTGTTCCCAGCAGACGCAGCACTCAGCTTGTATCTCTTTTAAACTGTCATTCCCAGGTGTGGCTAGTAAAGGGAATCAGGGCCCTTTCCTCCCCCGTAAGCCATGCAACCCACGTTGCTCCCTTCTCCATTCCTCCCTGTATGCCCTAGGATGAAGAGGGGGTGGGCCTGGGTCTTCTTCTGAACTCCCTCTCCCTAGTTCTACCTCTTTCCTGCTCTGCCCAGCCGGACTTTGCCCTTCCCCAGTTTCCTCCACAGCCAATGGAGCCACACTCCCGCTCCCTGTCAGCTGCTCGTCTTCCTCCTCGGATTCAGACTCCAACAGGGACATGACAGATTATAGTAAAGAACTGTGGGGAAAAAAGATTTGCCAATGTCGTTTTATTTATTTATTTATTTATTATTTGTCAATCGTTTACAAGATAATAGATATAAGTATAAACATGAGTAAGAATACAGGAAATAGGTATGAATAAATGGGGACAATAGGACAGAGACGGTAGGCATGATGGTGCACTTATGCACGCCCCTTACAGACCTCTTAGAAATGGGGTGAGGTCAATAGTAGATAGTTTAAGGTTAAAGGAGTAGGGGTTAGAGGATGCAACTACAGATTCAGGTAGTGCATTCCAGACATTGACCACTTTGTTGCTGAAGTGGTACTTTCTGCAATCAAGTTTGAAGCAGTTTACATTGAGTTTGTGTCTGTTGTGCACTCCTGTATTGTTGTGATTGAAGCTGAAGTAGTCATTGAATGGTAGGACATTGTAGCAGATAATTTTGTGTGGTACGAGGTCAACAAAAACTTTAAAGAAAACACTTTTTGCAAGCTTGGGCTGAAGCATGGGGAAAGGTCTGAATAGAATAGACCTGGGAGGGACCTTGGAGGTCTTCTAGTCTGACCCCGTTTCTAGTAGGAGACTCTTTGCCATTACAGACAACAGGCTGTCCAGTCTCTTCTTAAAAACCTCCAGTGATGAAGCACCCACAACTTCTGGTAGCAAGCAGTTCCACTGGTTAAATTGTCCTCACTGTTAGGAAGTTTCTCCTTAGTTCCAGCTTTCTTCTCTCCTTGATGACTTTCCATCTGTTGTTTCTTCTTCTGCCTTCCAGTGCTTTGGAAAACAAGTTGACCCCCCTCTTCTTTGTGACAGCCCCTCTAATACTGGAACACTGCTATCGTGTCACCCCAATCCTCCTTTTCTCTAGACCAGCCAAGCCCAATTCCTGCAACCCTTTTGTATGTCCTGTTTTAACCTCCTCTTGAACCAAATAAAAAAGATACATTAGAAACCCCTTGGTCGACTCTACTGTTCCCGTCAAGATCACCCAGTGCCCGTTTATGAGCAGATCCAGCCCACTAATTTCATGAGGGACACCACGGCAGCTGAACTCGAACACAATTTAGAGTTTGTACAATTGCTGGTCCTGAGACACGGCCGGCTGTTTGTGTTGTCCACGTAGGTTCTGCAGTTCCGTGAACAAGAACGTCTCTCTACGGGACATCCTCAGGGGCAGCCATGTCACGAGGATAATTTTTTCAGCCTGATGACCTCTAAGCAATGAGGGGCCCTATTCTCCAAAGCGCCTGAAGGCAGGACGAGAAGCAGCGGGTGGGAACCAGGAGAGAAGCAACCTGAGAGAGAGGACAATTAACCAGTGGGACTGTTTGCCTCCAGAAGGTGTGGGGGCTCCGCCACTGGAGGCTTTTAAGGAGGGACTGGACAGCCATTTATCTGGAATGGTCTCGGGAGGAGTGGACGTAAGGCTTGTGGACTTCAATGCCCAGGATTCCCCAGGCAGCATGGGTAGCATGTGGGAATTCTGGGAACTGAACTTCACAAGCCTTTTCAAAGTCAGAAGCCCCTGCTTTAGGGTCTCCTGCTCGAGCAGGGGTTGGACTAGAAGACCTCCAAAGTCCCTTTCAACTCTGACTGTCAGGACTCCAGCAGTTATTCCAATTAAATCATGAGTCTCGAGCCACACTCCCAGAACTAAAAAAGATTTGAAGGTAACATTCTACGTCTGGCATTTACCTGGGCGTAGCCAACTCTGAGATATGTAATTCACTGTCACCCTTGATCCTGCTTTCCCCCCCACCCCTCTGGGTGTATCATCCAATGAAAAAAACCTCCACAGCCAAGAGTCATCAATCATGCTTGTTAAGCCTGGATTCCCCAACGGGTGTTAAGGAAAACAAACTAAACAGAATGTGCAGCTAAGTCAGATAGGAAGACAGGTAAATGTGTGAGATAAGTTTTCTAGTTAACACGCAGTAAAAATACAGATACGCTTGTGCTATCAAAATTATAATTTATTCCATTTAAGAATTATAGCATAGTCATGTAAACAGTCCAGTAGTCATATATCAATTTCAGTCAAGTCTTGTCAGGGATACTCTATTTGCAAAGTCCGTGTTGAATAGCCAATGTCAGTACACTTACAATAAATCTGTCCAAAACTTATCTTCTCTCCGTTGAGAAATATCTTCAAAGTAATCCAACACTTCTTCTCCTCCCCGATCCAGCAAGAATGCAGTCTTCAATAAGCCAGCCAGTAATTACCAGAGAGTGCCTTGCTGCTTATATAGTACTTTTACAGCTGCACCCTTAATTACATTCCTTTAGCTTAAAGTCACATACACTTTATCTGACAAACCATGATTCATCATTTTATTATCTTTATCCAAAACAGTTAGGGTAAAACAATGTTATCCCTAACATTCTCCCCTTTTGGGTAATAATAATAAATATTACAATAATATATCCATTTACACTTTCAAATCATAATTGTCACAACTCTCTTTAAATTTTACAACACCTTGTGCTTTTGTAAACTGGTCTGCAATATTTTCTTCCGTCATGCAGTACTCAAGTTTAATTAGACCATTTTTAGTAGATTCTCTAACATTTAAGTATCTTAAATCAGTATGCTTTGATCTAGTCTTTACAGCAATATTAGTAGCTAACTGTATAGCTGCCTGGTTGTCCTCGTACACAATAATAGAATCTTTAACAGTTATACCCATGTCTAATAATAACTGTTTGTACAGAATTAAGTCAGTGCATAGTAATGACAGACATGAAAATTCTGCTTCCATCGTTGACAAGCTAATATGCTGTTGTCTGATTGACCTCCACCCTATTAAAGTCTTACCAAATAATATAGCATCCCAGATGTTGATTTTCTAGTATTTATGTCAGTTGCAAAACTTGCATCTGCATAGGCACTAAGATTCAAATCACCTTTTGGCTCTAGATCCAATGCATGGTGCATTGTTCCTTTAAGATATCTTAAAATTCTCTTTAGTGCTTGCCAATGACATTGATGTGGATCATTATTATATCGTGCCAGCTGATTAACACTATAAGCTATATCTGGCCTAGACCAATTGCTTATATATGATAAGCTACCAATCAAAGATTGATATATGGTCTTATCAAATTTGGGACTTTGAGCATCAATTTTGCAAATTTCCTGACTCATTGGAGTCTTTGCAGGCTTACAAAGTTCCATTTTATACAATTTAATTAATTGGCAAATTTTATCCTCTTGAGATATCTTAAATCCTTTTGTGGTTTTATTAATTGTCAATCCTAGATACTTTTTAATTTCACCTAAATGCTTTAATTTTATCCTTTTGGCTAATAATGAAATAATCTCAGTAGCTTCATTATTGGTCTTAGTAATCAAAGCAATATCATCTGTAAATAATAACAATAATGACACCGTTCCATTATTTTCTCTTTTAAACATACATGGATCTGCTAAACCAGATTTAAACCCTATATTGTTTAATTCTTTCACAATATATTGGTTCCATTCATAGCCAGATTGTTTCAATCCATATAAACTCTTCTTGAGTTTCCAACAATCATTGCTATTTACTTTATTATCATTTATACCAACTGGTTTTTTCAAATATATTGTATGCTGCAATGGTGCATGTAGATATGCAGTTTCTACGTCTAAATGGTTAACTATATAATTCTTCTTAGCTGCCCACACTAGAGCGGCTCTTAAAGTTGTAGCCTTAAGATTTGGTGCAAATACCTCATCATAATCATATGTATTTTGATTAAATCCTTGTGCTACTAATCTAGCTTTATAAGTTACTTTCCCATTATTTCCAGTCTTTACTTTAAATATCCATTTGCATCCAATGGATTTTTCTCCTGGAGGTAATTTGGTTTCTTCATAAACCTTCATTTCCTTTAATGAATTTAACTCTTTTTCCATTGCCTTTTGCCAATTCTCCTGATCCTTAGCAGGATACATTTTAAGTTCATCTATGCTAGTAGGAACTTTATTTACTTGGCAAATACTCGCCTGATACCTATCACGTGGTTTAGTTATACGTGTTGTGCGTCTAGGTATAACAGGACTTACAGGTGGACTTTCCTTTATTTCCTGTTCTTGACTATCTATCACTTCTTGATCAATTATTTTCTCTTGATCTGATTCTATTTGCTCTTCATGGACTTCTTCTTTAATTGGACCTTTCTTATAACTAGTCTTTTCTTTCTGCCTCTTATAGGGTTCTATAATAACATCATTATCTGAATCTTGCTCTAATCTATTCCATCCTATATGTTCTAGGAATTGTGCACTAGCACTGCAGTATACTCTAGATGTACCTGGTTCCCAGAATCTATAAGATCTATGGTTTGCTTGATATCCAACAAAAATTAATCTTTTTGCTCTACGTTGTCCTTTGTGCCTGAGTTGTGTAGGGATATGCACCCATGCTGGTGCACCAAATGTGTGAATATAACTCAAATCAGTTTTTCTACCATGCCACAGTGTGAATGGTAATTCACCTGTTGTTGAATTAACAACATTGTTTAATATGTGATTCCCACACATTATAGCTTCTCCCCACAAATTGTCAGGTAATCCAGAATCAGATAACATTGTCCTTCCCATTGATTGCAGTGTTTGACCTCGTCTCTCTATAAATGCATTATGTTGAGGCCTATATGGTGCAGACTTTTTATGTTGAATACCTGCCATTCTAAGTCTATTCTGGAATTTATTATTTGTAAATTCCGCACCATTATCTGTTATAAGAGTTACTAATTTTCTTTTAGTTTTCCTCTCTGCAAATTTTAACCAATTAAAGAAATTTGTATACGTTTCAGTTTTTCTCTTCATTAAAAAACAGAAACCATACCTAGAATAGTGGTCCATTATGCTTAATATGTATCTAGCACCACCTACACTTGGCTTTTTAGGACCTATTATATCGGCAAATACTACCTCTAAAGGCTCTTTGGTAGTAAATCCATCAACTCTATTTGCCGGTATAACTTTGCTTTTGTTTTGATTACAAGCAGAACATTGCAAATACTTATTACAAGGTTTCAAATTTATTCCTTTAGATAGTTGAACAGTTCTCTTAATCATTTTAAAATTTAAATGACCTAACCTTCGGTGTAACAAGTGAATACATTCATTATGAGGTTTCTTATTTTCATAAACTGTGTTAGCCACCTTTAAACCATTATCATTTAACACATATAAGTCACCTCTTAAAGATGCAGTAATTTTCTTACCTTCTTTTTCAATTAAACAATTATCTCCCCTAAAGGTAACTATGTATCCTAATCTTACCAACATTCTAACTGAAAGCAAATTAAATTTAAGTTGAGGTACATATAACATTTTTATGTTCTCCTTTATACAAGAACAATGAGCTATACCTTCACCTTTTGCCTTCAGTTTCCATCCGTTTGCCAATGAGATATGTTGTGAACTCATGGACATTTTTACAAATTTTTTGTTATCATTTGTAATACAGTGGGATGCACCACTGTCAACCACCCATAAATTATTTTTTACAACTCCATTACTAAACATTGCTAACTCATAATTCTTATTTCTTCTTTGATGGCTTCCAGCATTCTGGCTTGCATTCTGGCGCTTTGGTTTCTTACAAAATCTTGCAAAATGTCCTCTCCCTCCACAATTAAAACACTTTTTAATTGCGAATGCAGTAGGAGATTCATTATTTTCCTTTTGAGGTTGCTCCCTCCTTAACTGATCTCTTTCAAGCCTTCTTCTGGCCTCTTCAATCAATCTGCCAGTGATATCAGTTAAAGTTAGACTTTCTTTAGACAATATTTCAAGGGAAGTTACGTAGTCATCAAAACTTTCGTCTAATGAAGATAGAATTATGTAGACCTGGTGTAGCTCAGAGAAAATTAACTCCTTCTCATGAAGTTCTTGAAAAATGCTTTTCATAGTGTTCAAATGACTCAGCATATCACCATTCTTTTGGAGATACGTGCGGAAAAGCTTCCGTGTTAGATTTATGTGAGCACCAACGTTATCTCGGACATAAATCCTCCTCAGTTTTTGCCAACACCCAACAGCTGTTTGCTCTCCACATATATGAACAAGCTGCTGATCAGTTCATGTTAGTCCTATGATGCAAAGTGCCTGTTCATTTTTCTGTTTAAATTCTTCTATCTTCTGACTATCTTCCTCATCTTCAGGATCCCATTCTTCTACGTTTGGTGGATTTTCAATTATGTTCCACAGACCTTCTCTTCGTAGAAGTAGACTACATTTCATAGACCATGAAACATAGTTTGTTCCATCCAGCTTGGATATAAGGGACAAACTTTGTAGACTGACTTGTGCCATGTTTCACTATATGGATATAAAACTATAATTGATAAAACACAGCTGTCTGTTTACTGTAACGTGTAACAACACAAAATCTCACTTTTTACATAAACCTGTTTTTATCCTAGTTAAACTGACTTTGCAGTCTCTCTGGGCCCATAACCAGTGTTAAGCCTGGATTCCCCAACGGGTGTTAAGGAAAACAAACTAAACAGAATGTGCAGCTAAGTCAGATAGGAAGACAGGTAAATGTGTGAGATAAGTTTTCTAGTTAACACGCAGTAAAAATACAGATACGCTTGTGCTATCAAAATTATAATTTATTCCATTTAAGAATTATAGCATAGTCATGTAAACAGTCCAGTAGTCATATATCAATTTCAGTCAAGTCTTGTCAGGGATACTCTATTTGCAAAGTCCGTGTTGAATAGCCAATGTCAGTACACTTACAATAAATCTGTCCAAAACTTATCTTCTCTCCGTTGAGAAATATCTTCAAAGTAATCCAACACTTCTTCTCCTCCCCGATCCAGCAAGAATGCAGTCTTCAATAAGCCAGCCAGTAATTACCAGAGAGTGCCTTGCTGCTTATATAGTACTTTTACAGCTGCACCCTTAACTACATTCCTTTAGCTTAAAGTCACATACACTTTATCTGACAAACCATGATTCATCATTTTATTATCTTTACCCAAAACAGTTAGGGTAAAACAATGTTATCCCTAACAATGCTCTCCAATTAGATTTTTGTGCAGCAGAAGCTTCAGCCATCTAATCAGTCTTTGAAGAAAATATGAATGGAATGTACTTTCGATTCCACACTGCCGCCTGCTCTTTGAAACTCCCCCCCCTTCTTTCTGTTGTCAACTATAAAACATGTATACAAAATGTTTTATGAGTTGACATTTGGCTCCCCTCATTTTTTGAAGGTGACCTATACAACACACACAAAATCCAATTGACTGCAGATATGGAAGCCTATGCTCACGAACACACACACACACACAGGCTTGGTTGGATTTTCTGCATGGAACCTTGCTACAAGGCGATTGGTTTGGATGTTCCTACTCTTTACCCATGATGCCTGTGATAAGGGGTAGCCCTTCCACTTGATTAAATATTGGAGTTGTCCCCTGTTCCACCTTGAATTGAGAATTCGCTGCGCCTCATAATGGGTTTGGCCCCCTATGGCCACGGGGTCTGGGGACTCACGAGGTAGGGGTCGCGATGGGTCGGACACGGCTTCGCAACAACATCACACAGTATACTGAGGTGGGCCATCCTGACCATTGTTATGTTGCAGCACAGCAAGTAACAACCAGGGTGCAGCAAAGCTACATTTCAGGGTCCATTGAGCTTTCTAAGAGAACCCGCCGGGGCCTCCTCACTGCCAGATGAACAAGGAAGTTTCTCTCCTCATCCAGGACAATCACGGCATGTTCCTTTCGGGCCCCAGTGGATCTCCTCTTTCCTCTGATGTACGTTGCAACCTCATGTACAACGAGGCGAAATTCTTGCTCTGAAATACGCCCATTGATTAGGGTGGTGGATGGTGATCGTGCTCAGCTGGCAATTGGCTAGAACCTGGTATAGGGTCTTCTGCTCAAGCAGGGTGGACTAGAAGACCTCCAGGGTCCCTTCCAACTCTATTATTCTATCTGCTAACACCTGTGTCCAAGTGGAGCTCATGAGAATCCCCCAGTGTTTGGCCCCTGAAGGTATCCCAGACCTTTTGAGCATGAGTGCCATTGACCTCCGTATGCTTGTGGTAGGTGCCATGTCTAAGGACCAGCAATTGTACAAATTCTGTTGTGATTGAGCTCAGTTGCCGTGGTGTGCTCAATAAAATTAATGGGCTGGATCTGCTCATAAACAGGGCACTGGGGGATTTTGACGGGAACTCTAGTTGACCAAACTCAAAACTAAACTCTTCCATCTTGAAGAGGACCAGCTGAATTTGGGTACTAGAATTTAGAGGACACTTAAACTTAACCTACAATAAGGAATGTAGAGAAGAGCAACCAGGATGATTAAGGGACTGGAGGCTAAAACATACAATGAACAGTTGCAGGAACTGAACATGGCTAGTCTAGTGAAGAGAAGGACCAGTGGAGACAGGATAGCATCTTCCAATACTTGAGGGGCTGCCCCAGAGACGAGGAAGGGGGTCAAGCTATTCTCCAAGGCACCCGAAGGCCAGACAAGGAATAATGGATGGAAAGTGATCAAGGATAGAATACGAATTATAGATTAACAGAGTTGGAAGGGACCTTGTAGGTTATCTAGTGACTAGTCCAACCCCCCATCCAAGCAGGAGCCTTTACACCATTTCTGACAAATGGCAGTCCAATCTCTTCTTGAAAGTCTCCACTGATAAAAAACCCAGAACTTCTGATGGTAACTTCTGTTCTATTGGTTGATGGTTCTCACTGTCGGGAAATTCCTTATTTCCAAGTTGAATCTCTCCAGTTTCCATCCATTCTTCCTTGTCTGGCCTTTGGGTGCTTTAAAAAATAGCTTGAACCCTTCCTTTCTGGGGCAGCCCCTCAAATATTGGAACACAGCTATCATGTCTCCCCGGGTCCTTTTCTTCACTAGACTAGCCAGGCCCAGTTCCTGCAACCATTCATCATACATTTTAGCCTCCAGTCCCTTAATCATCCTGGTTGTTCTTCTCTGCATTCTTTCTAGAGTCTCAACATCTTTTTTTATAGTGTGGTGACAAAAATTGGATGCAGTACTATAGGTGTGGTCTTACTAAGGCTTTATAGAGTAGTATTAGTACCTCCCTTGATCTTGATTGTATCCCTCTTGGTAATGCAATTTAGGATTGTATTGGCTTTTTTGGCTGCTGCTGCTGCTGCTGCTGCACAATGCTGGCTCCTATTTAGCTGGTTGTCCACTCAGACTCCAAGATCCCCCTCACAGTTCCTGCTATTGAGCCTGGTTTCACCCAGTCTATATGCGTCCTTTGGGTTTTTCTTGCCTAAGTGTAGGACCTTACTTTACATTGAATTTCACTTTTTTAGATAGGGCCCAGTGTTCTAGTCTGTCAAGATCCATCTGAATCTTGAGCCTATCTTCTTGGGTGTCAGCTATTCCTGCCAGCTTAGTATCATCTGCAAATTTGGTAAGTTCCCCTTCTATTCCTTCATCTAAGTCATTAATGAAGATATTGAAGAGTACTGGGCCTAAGGCGGAACCTTGTGGCACTCCACTACTTATTTCCCTCCATGTAGACTTAGACCCATTAAGGACGACTCTTTGCGTATGGTTTGTCAGCCAGTTGTGAATCAATCTGGAGATAATTCAATCTATCCCATTTTTTTCTAGCTTTCCAAGAAGTAGGTTGTGGTCTACTTTGTCAAATGCTTTGTTAAAGTCTACATATGTCCACAATATTTTGCTGGTCTACTAATTTAGTTGCTATGTTGAAGAATGAAATAAGATTGGTTTGGCATGATCTCTTTTTAACAAACCCGTGCTGACTGCTAGTTATTACTTTACTTGTTTCTAGATGTTGGCAGATCTGTTTTTTTATTATGTTTTCCAGTATCTTCCCGTGTATTGATGCTAGGCTGATTGGTCAATAGTTTCCTGGGTCTGTTTTTTTTTTTTTTTTTCCTTTTTTGAAGATGGAAACCACATCAGCTCTTTTCCAGTCCTCTGGTACTTCTCCAGTGCTCCAGGATTCTTGAAAGATATGGTGCAGTGGTTCTGGGATGACCACTGCCAGCTCCTTTAAAACTCTGGGATGTAATCCATCAGGCCCCAGGGATTTGTGTTCATTGAGATAAGACAGGTGTTCTCTTACTATTTCTTTGCGTATTTTAACTTTTATTTCTGTTCTGTCTTTTACAGTTATGTTTTTGGTAGGTTGGGCTATAGCTTCCTTTTGCATGAAGACTGATGCAAAGAATGAGTTAAGCAGTTCTGCTTTCTCCCTGTTGCCTGTTACTTCCTGTCTTCTCTCTTTAGTGGACCGACTGTTTCCTTGATTTTTTTCTTGTGATTTATATGTTGGAAGAAACCTTTTTTTATTATCTTTGACTTTTGTTGCAAGTCTTTGTTTGTTCTTAGCCTTTGCTATCCTGACTTCATCTTTGCAGATTCTGGCTATCTGCTGATATTCTGCCTTAGTTGTACGTCCTTCTTTCCATTTTTTGTATTTGTCCTTTTTTTCTTTCAATTTCCCAAAGAGATCATTGTGCAGCCATGCTGGTTTCTTCTTAGATTTCTTGTTTTTCTTTCTCAGTGGTATTGTGCTGGTCTGGGCTTCTATGATAATACTTTTTAGAGTTTCCCAAGATTCTTGAGTTGTTTTCCCCTTTAGGATTTTCATCCATGGAATCTTTCCCAAGTTCTCTCTGAGTTTATTGAAATCGGCTCTTTTAAAATCCAAGACTCTGGTGTCATTATGTTCTGTTGCTTGTGTTTGTGTTATGTTGAATTCTAGTATGACATGGTCACTATCACCCAAGGTTCCTGCAGTTTCAACTCTTCTTCTCTATTCTATTCTCCCTCTATCACTTCAGCCTGGAAATTAGGAGGGATTTCCTGACAGTGAGAACAATCAGTCCATGGAACAGAAGTTGCCTTCAGAAATTATGAGACCTTCATCACTGTAGGATTTCAATAGTAGACTGGGATGCCATTTGTCAGAAATGGTGTAGAATCTCCTGCTTGGGCGGGGAGGGTGAGGGTGAGGGTGAGGGTTGGACTACATGACCTCCAAGATCCCTTGCAACTCTATTCTTCTGTTAAAAGAACGAAGCAAAATATTTCAGCACTGGAGACGTTGAATGTCCCATGCTGAACAACAAAGCCAAGTGTTAATTTGAATGGCCTCTGCCTTGGTAGATGGACTGTGTGTGGATGAGGTCATGGAAGGGGAAGAGGTTCCACCAGACAAGATGGGGAATTAGATCTGGGCCTGGAGGTAAACGTGATTTCCTACAAGAATGACATGGAAAAAGAGGCTACACTGGACATCCAAGCTGTCTTCATAAATAAAAGGGATATAGAAACACTAAGTGAAGAGAGCGACCAGATAATTTTCTCTGTTGGAATTCCAAAACGGGCTTGTTAAAAGGTTTGAAAACTTTTCTGAGGGAGAAAAAGAAATGAAAAGAAATTAAATTCTGCAACGTTATTTGACAGGACAAAAGATCAAAATTGTTAAAAGTAAAAACCAGACTAAACACTGGGAAATTCTGAGTTCTAGTCTCTCCTTAGCCCTGAAAGTGCAGGAGATGGGAGTTGTAGTCCTCCCTTTGGGAAGCCACGGAGGCCTCTCCTCCTCTCGCCGACGTTTCCCCGCCGGACCCCCGGGAGAGGCAACCTTCGGCGCAGGAGCCACCCGGAGGCCCGGGGCGGGGCGGTGGGTTGCCAGCCAAGCCCTCCGGAGGGGAGGGGAGGGGAGGGGAGGGCGTGAGGGGCGCCGCGCTCTTAGCCCCGGAGAGGAGGCGGGGGAGGCTCAATCGCCCAGCCGTCGCCATGAGCTCCGCTCGCAGCTTGTGGATCTCCTTCGCCCTCGGGATCTCTCTACTCTCCCTGCCCGGCAGCTGTGAGTGGAGCGAGCGAGTGGCAGGGGGGATGGGGGATGGTGCGAGGCGGGAGGGGGGCCGTGGGATGCTCGGACCCCGAAAGTCCCAGAGAACCCCCGTTCCGCACGGCTGTGAGCCCCGCAAAGACGCCCCGTCCCCGTCCTGCTGCTGCTGCCCCGGACACGGGAAGAGCCGCGGTCCTGCGTGCTTCGGGAAGCCCTGGACGGGCGACGGGCGGGCTTTCTTCGGCTCCCCCGTCGCGGCCTGTCGGGCTCCCGGCTGCCCAAGGACGCCGCCCACCTCGGGGCCATCGCTCTCCGGACGCCGTTCCGAAGGGGGTCGCGGGAAGGGGCGAGCGGGGGGGGGGAGGTCCGGAATCGGCTCCTCGGGCAGAATCCCGGAGGGGGGAAACTGGGCCGGGGCAGAAGGAGGAGACGTCGATGAACGGAGGGTCCCCGCCTCTCCCCCCCTCCACTCCCCGGGCAAACGCTGCCGGAGGGGGTCGCAGGCGCCCACCCGCGGCTTCTTTTAAGGCTCCATTGATTGATGATTGATTGATTGATTGATTGATTACATTTCTATGCCGCGCATCTCCCCTACGAGGTGACTCTGGGCAGATTACAGATTGTGAAACCAAGTGAAAAATAATTACAGTATAATTCGACTATTCACACAATTAATTTTATTAAGATTATAACGTTAACACCCCTGAACAGAGCAGGGAGTTACGAGGCTTGATACAAATATCGATAGAATTAGAGAAGCTAAGAGTTCGTAGGCTCTGGAAGGTCATCTAGTCCACCTTCTGCGGAGTGCAGGAAGCTCCCTGGCAGAGCCCCCCCCCCAGCCCTGCTCAAACCCTCCAGGGCGGGAGAGCTCACTGCCTCTGAATGGGGTCCAGGCCAGAGTCAAGCAGCTGTCAGGATGCTCAAAGCTTCCCCTCCCCCCCCTTGATTTCCCTCCTTGCTGCTTCCCAAGGCTAAGTCACCTCCACACGTTCCCTCCTTCCAAGGCCCCCCAACTCCGGGCACCGTTTCTCCTTCCCTATAAGCTATAAAAACTTGTGAAAAGCAAACCAAAAGGCATAGCAGGAAACTCAGGATATTACAACCTAATGTAACAAGCAGCTACTATAAAACAATTACTCCTACCAAGATCCCAGGAAGAGATCCCAATCTCAAGAGACAGGAACTCATCTCACACACAGAAATCAAAGCCTTCAAGAGTTCACACTTGTTGAGGTAATTCCCCGTTAGGAGAATGAGCGCATACAGGGAGACATATTTGAGAGAAGTGTTGAATAACACACACAGCACACAGATACACTGTACAGTAAATGTAGGTTTTTACTTTCAATAGCAAAGTTCAAACAAGCAGTCCAAAGTCATTCACAGGTAAATCAGTCAGTTTTCAATCCAGGGATAATCCAGTAACAAAGTCCAGTATCAAAAACAGTTCAGTAACAGACTTACATCAAATCCATGAATATCAGTCAATTAGAAGGAACGGCAATACTCTCCAACAGAAAGAAAACAGAGACTCACTGAGACATACTCTCTTCTGAGACTAAGACGAAGACAACCCAGGTTTCTGGCTCCATCTTATGGCCGTTTGAGAAACCACACCTAATTGCAATTTTAGCATTCCCTTAAAGATGCAGTTTATCCTGGTTTATATATTTCCAACCCAAATACCTGTTAGGTGACTTATATTTCTAACATTCTCCCCTTTTGGGTAGGACAATATATACAACCTTACATTCTAAGTCCATAATCCTCACAGCAAGCCTTATGCTTTATAGAGCCTTGGGCCTTTGTAAAATGATCTGCTATATTGTTTTCTGACATACATTATTCTAGCTTAATCATCTTACTTTGCACACATTGTCTCACATTTAAATATCTTACATCTGTGTGTTTCGTTCTTGTTTTAACTGCAATATTTGAAGCCATCTGTATTGCTGATTGGTTATCTTCATAAATAACAATAGAATCTGTTGCATCAATTCCCACGTCAATTAGTAGTTGCTTTTACGAAACTAAATCTGTACATAATAAAGACAAACATGAGAATTCAGCCTCCATTGTTGACAAACTTAAATGTTTGTCAAATAGACCTCCATCCAATCAACACCTTTCCCAATAATACTACAGTACCTGATGTAGATTTTCATGTATTTACGTCTGTAGCAAAACTTGCATCAGCATATGCAATTAAACTCAGTTCATCTTTAGGCTCCAATGCACCGCTTGTTTCAGATATCTTAACACACGTTTAGCAGCTTGCCAGTGCCTTTCAGTCGGCTCAGCATTCAATCTCGCTAATTGGTTAACACTGTATGCTATATCTGGCCTTGACCAATTACTGAGATAAGATAAACTACCAATCAAGGACTGATTTTCTTATCAAAAATAGGACTTTGAACATCATTATGGCTAAATTCCTGGCTCATCGGTGTTTTAGCCAGTTTACAAAGTTCCATTTTAAAACTTTTTAGTAATTGGTTAATTTTATCTGCCTGTGAGATCTTGTATCCTCCCCTAGTTTTATCTATCTTTAAACCAAGATATTGTTTTATTTCTCGTAACTGTTTTATCTTAAATTTCTGTTCTAACAGTGAGATTATTTTAGTAGCTTCTTGTTCAGTTTTGGTGATTAATGCTATGTCATCAGTAAATAATAGCAATAATGAAATTATACCATTACTTTCTCTTTTAAACAAACATGGATCAGCCATGCCAGCTGCAAAACCTATTTTAGTTAATTCTTTAACTATACATTGGTTCCACTCATATCTGATTGCTTCAAGCCATAAAGACTCTTTTTCAATCTCCAACAATCAGTTGTATTATCAGTTTTGATACCTAAAGGTTTCTTTAAATATATAGTGTGTTGCAACGGTGCATGCAGATATGCCATTTCTACATCCAAATGATTTACAATGTATTTTTCCCAAGCTGCCCACACTAATGCTGCCCTTAACGTAGTACCCTTCAGACTAGGTGCAAAGACCTCATCATAGTCATTTGCTGTCTAATTGAACCCTTGTGCTACTAACCTGGCTTTATGGGTAACAGTCCCATCTCCACCTGTCTTCAGTTTACATCCTATGGCATGTTTACCTGGTGGTAACTTAACATTTTCGTATACCTCTAGTCTTTTTAAAGATTCCAGTTCCTTATCCATTGCTTTCTGCCAAGCAGCTGATCCTTAGCAGGATACAGTTTCAGTTCACTATAGTTACTTGAAACTGTATTCACGAGGGTTTCCGGTTTGTCGGCTTCGCGAGCGGCAGGGATTTGCGAAGCTGCGCGATCCCTGCCGCGCTAGCCGTTTTTGGGGCTCCGACCCAGACGGGTACGGAGCTAGGCTGCCCTGCAGGGGCAGCTGAAGGTAGGGGGGATCCGGAGAAGGGTTTGGGGGTGTTGCAGACCCCCTCCCCGGCCGGCAGAACCCCCTTTTCCCAGGACGGTGCAGCGGCGGTCCGCAATGGCCGCCACAAAGAAGCTGGCAGCCGGGTAAGAATGCGCAGGAGGAAGTGGAGAAAGTGCTTGAGAGGAGAAAGTCTTTCTTGGTTCCTAGGACTCTAAGACATATTTAACAAAATTCCTGAAAAGTATGACTTTCTGAATGATACCTTCGAGAAGAGGAAAAAAAGCGGCAGTTTAATGGTGCTGAAAGGATAGCTTACCCTCTTTTTTTACGGAATAAAAAGTGAACATTAAGAAACCTATTTTTTTTAGGTGAAAACTGGCTCTAAGCGGTGAGTGGGAAAAGAGAGGACTAAAAAAAAAAATATTTGTATGCTAAGACCTTGTTGGAGGAGATGCCTTAAGGATTGAAAGACTAAAATATATTGCAATAAGATTTTAAGAAACAGATTTGGACTTTCTTTTTCTTTAATTGATACTACCCCAGGAGGAGAGAGTGGGAACTCTGTCTTGGTTTGGACTGACTGAGAACTTTGGGATTGTCTTATTTTTCCTTTGGAATATTCTGGCTGTTGTAAGAGAAAAGAAAAGAAAAGATTTATAATGGCTTCTTCTATCGAGGAACTGAGAAAAGATTATGAGCAAGCAAAACAAAATGGTAAAGCTGGTTTGAAAGAAGCCTTCCTTTTTTTTAGAAATGGCGCTTATTAATTATCAACAAACATTGCAACAGATGAAGACAGCAGAAGAAGAACAAAGAGAGGAAGCCATCTTTAATAAATCTCAGAACTCGACCAAGAGGGAAGGAAGAGGAAAAGAAGAGAAATAAAGGACTTAAGATTTAAAAAAACATTTAAGAAAGGGAAAAACAAGGTGCAAAATCAATATAAGGATGGTAAACAAAAGGGAAGAGGAATACGACAGAGAAGGGAAGCCAGTAAGGCAGAGGCTAGAAGAAGGGGGGCTAGAAAGGTTTGTTGGGGGAAGAAAGAAAGGGAAAAGGTGGAGAAAAGCTACAAAGTTTTGAAATTAAATGAGAAAAAAGAAATTTTTTTTAGGGATAAAGGATAAGTATAATTTCTTCAAAAAGATTTTGCAAGGTACATAAGATGATATTGTAGTATTGTATCAGAAATAGAAAATTTAAATGGCTTGAGAGTTGATAAGAGATTAAAATGTTGGAATGTTAATAATGATTGGTTTGAAAATATAATATGAGGGGAGATTTAGAATATTAAACTTTAATTAAAGAGTTTATTAAGATTATGGTATTGATGTTATTATAAAACTTTCATTATAGTATTTTGTTTTTAATATTTAAATCTATTGCTTAACTATGTATTTAATTGTTTTAGATGTATTATTCAGTTAGAATGTACCAAGCAAAATCGGATTGGGTAGTTTAAAGATTAATTTGATTAATTTAGTGGGGAGATAGAAAGGCATCATACTCTGATTAGTGATTTCAGGAGAAATTTCTTTCTTTTTAAAAGGAATGAGACAAAGGTATAATAGAGAATGGACAAAAGATATAAATATAATGACTCAAATTAAGATGATTAATTAAGATAGAATCAAGAAGAGTGAAATATGTGGAGAAGTTAATATAGAAGACTTAGAATGGTAAATAAAATAAGTAATGATATGTAAGATGAGCCTGAATATAATTGAAGTCCATGAAAAGAGAGATACCTGGGTCCAAGTTACTTTCCAAAAAGATCTTTTTTATGTTTTGTGTGTTGTGTGATTATGTTGTTTTTTTGGGGGGAAATTAATAAAACCTTGTAGAAATATAGAATGAGAATAATGGTAACTAAGTCAGAAAGAAGTAGATGAAATAATAATAATAAAATTGAATAAGAGTGAAGAGAAATAAAGGGAAATTGGATAAGAGGTTTTTGTATGTTTATATGGAAATGGTTTAAAACAGAATTATAGTTTATCTGACTTGTTAAATTTATAATGGAAAAAGGTTTAAACATGTAATGGATAATGATGACTTGTGTGTTTTGAAAATCAATAAAACTTGTTTAAAAAAAAAAAAAAGAAACTGTATTCACTTGGCATACAACACTAGCCTGATGTTTAGCAGGTGGTCGTGTTACTTGGGTTGAACGTCTTGGTAATACAGGGCTTACTGGTGGACTCACCTGTTCCACCTGCTCCTGTTCTTCTCCCTCCTCCTGTGCCTGTTCTTCTACTTCCTCCTGTGCCTGTTCTACTACTTCCTCCTTCCTCTTTAATGGCTATTTGTGGTTTACTTATTTTATCTTCAGGGACTATTTGGGTGTCAATAATAATATCATTGCTGGATTCCTGTTCCAGTTTATCTCACCCAACGTGCTCAAGAAGTTTTGCATTCACACTCCAATAAACATGAGCTGTGCCTTGATCCCAGAATCTAAACGATCTATGGTTGGCCTGGTAACCCACAAAAAATAACTTCTTAGCTCTATGTTGCCCTTTCAGTCTTACTTGTGAGGGAATATGCACCTATGCTGGAGCTCCAAAATTGTGTAGGTAACTTAAACTTGGTTTTCTGCCATGCCAACGAGTGAATGGTAATTCTCCAGTTGTTGTATTCACTACATTGTTTAAAACATGGTTACTACAGATTATGGCCTCACCCCACAGTGTTTCAGGCAAACCTGAATCAGATAACATAGTACGAGCCATGGCTTGTAATGTTTGCCCTCTTCATTCTATAAACGAGTTATGTTGTGGTCTGTAAGGTGTAGAACGTTTATGCTCAACACCAGCCAATTTCAGCATAGTTTGGAATCTCTTGTTAACAAACTCTGTCCCATTATCAGGAACTAAAATAATTACTTTACTTTTCATTTTTCTCTCAGCAAACCCTAGCCAGTTAAAGAAATGTTGGAATGTTTCTGTTTTGTTTTTCATAAGATAGCAGAAACCGTATCGTGAATAATGGTCCATAATACTCAAAATATAACAGGCACCTCCTAAACTTGGTTTCTTGGAACCAATTATGTCAGCAAAAATAACCTCTAAAGGTTCTTGGTCTTAAACCCACTTAGTCTGTTTGCAGGAGTAACCTTACTTTTCTCTTGGCTACAAGCATTACAGTTTAAATACTTGCTACGGGGTTTCAATTTTACTCCCTCTGACAATTTAACAGTTTGTTTGAGCATTTTGAAATTAATGTGCCCCAGACGTCTATGTAGTAAATGTATACATTCGTCATGTGGCTTAACATTGTTATAAACTGAGTTAGCCATCTTCAACTGGTCATCATGTATCACATATAAATCATTTTTTAAAGTAGCAGTAACACTTTTACCCTCTTTCTCTATTATACAGTTATCTCCCCTAAAGGTTACTACATAACCAAGATTAACTAAAGCCCTTACTGATTGCAAATTAAGTTTCAGTTTAAGTACATATAACATAGTTAAATGTTCATTTATACAAGAACAATATGCAGTATCTTCACCTGATGCGTTAATCTTCCATCCATTTGCCAATTATACATGTTGTTTACTCGTAGACATCTTTACAAACCTCTTTCTATCTTTAGTAATGCATTGCGATGTTCCACTATCAACAACCCACAAATCATGGTTTACAGTTGAATTGCTAAACATAGCTAAACTAACATTCTTCTTACCCTTCTGGTGATTACCAGTATTCTGTTGTTTTCCCTTCTTACAGAATCTAGCTATATGTCCCCTAGCCCCACAGGAAAAACATTTCCTAACAGTATAGGCAGTTGAAGACAAATTTTCTTCTTGTGGTTGTTCCTTTCTCAGTTGGTTCCTATCCAGCCGTCTTCTTGCTTCTTCTAACAACCTTCTGGTTATGTCAGTCAATGTCAGTTTATCTCTGGGCAGGACTTCCAGTGAAGATACATAATCATCATAACTTTCATCCAATGAGGAAAGAATGATGTAAACTTGATGCAGCTCTTAAAATATGTTCTTTTTCATGTAGCTCTTGAAAAGTTATTTTCATGAAGTTCAAATGAGCTAACATATCTCCACCTTTCAGAAGATGTGCTCTAAACGGTTTACGTGTAAGGTGTATGTGTGCACCTACACTGTCACGAACATAAATCCTCTTCAAATTCTCCCAACACCTAGCAGCAGACTCTTCTCCACGAATATGGACTAGCTGCTGGTCACTCAGTGTTAGTCCAATTATACAAAGAGCTCGTTCATTGTTCTGTTTAAAGTCAGCAAGCTTCTTGGCATCGTCCTCATTAGCTGGATCCCAAGCATTTACATCCAGTGGGTCTTGAACTACATTCCATAAACCTTCTCGACGCAAAAGTAGACTGCACTTCATAGACCAGGAAACATAGTTTGTTCCATCCAACCGGGTTATCAGTGATAGACTTGTTGAAGTGACTTGTGCCATCTCTATCAGGATAGTAAACCACAATTAAACAGTAAACAGCTGTCTGTATACAGTTCTGTGTATTCACACTAACTCTCAGTTATCTGAGCCTGGTATGGCCTGGGCCCATAACCAGTGTTGAGGTAATTCCCCGTTAGGAGAATGAGCGCATACAGGGAGACATATTTGGGAGAAGTGTTGAATAATACACACACAGCACACAGATACACTGTACAGTAAATGTAGGCTTTTACTTTCAATAGCAAAGTTCAAACAAGCAGTCCAAAGTCATTCACAGGTAAATCAGTCAGTTTTCAATCCAGGGATAATCCAGTAACAAAGTCCAGTATCAAAAACAGTTCAGTAACAGACTTACATCAAATCCATGAATATCAGTCAATTAGAAAACGAGGAAGGCAATACTCTCCAACAGAAAGAAAACAGAGACTTACTGAGACATACTCTCTTCTGAGACTAAGACTAAGACAACCCAGGTTTCTGGCTCCATCTTATGGCCGTTTGAGAAACCACACCTAATTACAATTTTAGCATTCCCTTAAAGATACAGTTTTAAAATGTCTATCCTGGTTTATATATTTCCAACCCAAATACCTGTTAGGTGACTTATATTCCTAACAACACTTACAAAATCAAAGGACCTGAAGGGTATAAGAAAGGGGTTTCTCTACTCACAAGATTAGATTAATCTCATGAATGCTGTAGGACTTCTTACTTGCCTTCCTATTAATAAACTGATTCTGACTTCCAATGCAGCTGACCAATCATTTTGCAGTACAATCTCCCAGCCGGGAAATTTGAATCCACAAAGGAAAGAGCTTTGCCTTTTCCTTAAAGGGCAAGGCTTCCTTTTCCTTTCCACAAAAGAAAGGATGGAAGCTGGTCAAGGAGAGAAGCAATATAGAACTTAGGAGGAATTTCCTGACAGTGACAACAATTCATCAGTGGAACAGCTGGACTCCGTAAATTGTATATTCTCCAACACTGGAAGTTTTGAAGAAGTGATTGGGCCGCCATTTGTCTTGAATGATCTTGGGTCTCCTGCCTGAGCAGGGGGTTGGACTAGAAGACCTCTGAGATCCCTTCCAGTGTTAGGATTGTAGAATTCTATGGGATGCAGCACCAGCATTGTGGCTGCACGGTTTCCCAGGGATTCAGGCTCATTGAGTGTCAGTTAAAATATAACCATGGAACAAAGGCAAAGGGAGGGGGGGTCTCCAACCTGGGCAACCTTAAGACAGGTGGACTTCAACACCCACAATTCCCCAGCCTCAGTTAGGGGGCTGCTCTCTCCCCCACCCCCCACCAGTACCTAGAGCTGAGCAGCAAAGTTTTGAGTTTCCCAAATCTGCTCTCTTACCAGGCAAGACGGACTGCAGCACCTCGCCCAGCTACACCATTCTGTGTCACATGCCTGAAGAACGTTTCTTCTACAACGTGACCTCCAAGAGCTGCCAGTTCTTCATCGACTATGGATGCTCCGGGAGCCTGAACAGCTACCACTCCGCTAAGGAATGCGAGGAAGCTTGCAAAAAGGCCGGTGAGCCTGGCTGTTGCGCAGGGGGGAGGAGAGCCTGAGGGCCCCCGCTTGGTTCCCCTTTGTGCATCTCAGAGGCCAGTTCGGGGTGGGGGAGGCTCCTCTTCCTGCACCCCCTGTCTCTGATGGGGCTGCATGAGTGGCCCTTCTTCACCCACGCGGCAGTCTGTAGAGACTGGGACTCAAGGCATGGGGGTTGCAGGGGGCTTCACCGGCCATTGGCCTGAACCAGGGCCCGCCTGGCAAGCAGCGCCAAACTCAGAGGCTTCCTTTCAAGAAGGGGTGGTGGTGAAGGGTGGGGTAGGGGTGGGATTCTACCAGTTCGCACCTATTCGCCAGAACCGGTTGTTAACATTCTAAGCAGTTAGGAGAACCGGTTGTTAGAAGAAATTACTGGCCTAATCCTGTAAGGAAGGCAGGAAGGAAACATTCTGGTGTTGCTTACAGAAACTGCCTCTCCGTTAACCCTTATTACATTCTTGGCAGGACTAGACTTCCTGTCTCAGGAACGTCTCTGGAGTTTTTTTCCCTCCTTTGCTGGTACTTTGCTTGTGTGGAGTGACCATTCAAAGTTACAGTGGCATTGAAAAAAGTGACTTATGACCATTTTTCACACTTACGACTGTTGCAGCATCCCCACAGTCTGAGAAGCCAGCGCAAGGATGTGTGCCTCAGAGAGCATTTGAGTTGGCAAGCCCAGGGGGTCACATGACACCAGCCACAGGCCAACCAAGCCACGCCCACAGAACCAGTTGTTAAATAATTTGAATCCCACCCCTGGGTGGGGGGCCCTGAGACAGGTGGGGGGGGCGAAGAGTCCGGAATGAAGAGCCAAAACGAGAGATTTGCTGTGTTTGTACCCCTCTAATCCTCACCCTAAAGAGGTTCCTCCCCAGTTCTGCTCCATCCATGCTCTGCACAGCAGGAGCTGCTGCCTGCCCCCCACCAATTCTGGGGGGGGGGGCTGACTGAAAGAAAGTAAAAAATGCCCAAATCCAATGAAGGGAGGGAAGTGGGAGGGGTTGGGGGAAGGTGGGAGATGTCCTTCCTTCCATCCTCCTTTTTGAAACATCCATATAGCTAATGGTATAGCCCTCCTCTATCCCCTCCCTCCCTCCCTCCCTCCCTCCCTCCCTCCTGCAGACGTCCATATAGCTGTCCACCCGTTGCCAACCTCCATCCCTCCTGCCACCTGCCTCCTGAACACGGGTCTTGCAAGGACAAAATTCAACGCTGGTTTTACGACCCGAAGAACAAAAGGTGCAAGAAATTGGCTTCCGGGAGGTGCGGGGGGAACGCGAACAACTTCAAAACACGTGCAGAGTGCCAGCTGAGGTGCCACAAGAGAGGTGGGTGTGGTTTTCTGGGGGGGCCCTGAAAGGTGGGAGGCCATGCGGGAAGGAGCAGAATTCCCACCTTGAATGCATGGGAGAGGAAGGGGGAAATGAGAGGTTCCCCCCTCCCACCGGCAGCCCTGCAGAAGGGGCCCCTCTCCTTGCACCCCCTCCCCGAGATTCTGCTGCGGGATCCGTCCGTCTGGCCAAGAGGAGAAGGAGGACCCAGGATCTCTTGGGAAGGCTGACCATCCTCTGCTCCATCCCCCACTGGCCCTTCAGCCTGCCCCAGGAGAGAGGGTCCACTTCCCCCAGGGAGGGGGGGCTGGGGGACACCCCAAGGGAGGCGCCTAGGCTGGCCGGAGTGTCACGAAGGCCGAGGCTGGAGCAGAGCAGCCCCTCAGAGCGGGGGATGGGGGGTCTCTCTGGTTCTCGGCCTGGCAAGAAGGGGGGTCTCTCCAATGCCTCTGCCCCCCCCTGCAGCCCCCCAAGGAAGACCCTTCCTGAGGCCTCCTTCCCTTTTGCAGGAACTCCCTGAGGGCTCCGTGGACGGAAGCTCGGCCTGCTTTGTGCTGAACGGAGAGAGAGGCCGGTTCCGGAGGAGACCAGGCGCAGAAAGCCTCCAGGCGCCTTCAAGAGGGAGGGGGACATTCTGGAATAAATCCTTGCCCGAAGGAGATGGTGGTCTCAGGTGCTCTGTGTGTCTCTTTCCCTGGCAAGGGGAAGGGGGCACAGGCTGCCCCCCACTTCACTATTAAACACACAATTTGCCACATCGGCCAGGCAGGTTTATGGCGGCCTCCATGCATCTCTGGGAAGTGAACCGATAAATACATAGATATGCCCACTTGCCGCAGCTCTGGCACACCCCTGCTGGGCACCCCCCTGGCTCCTCTGACCAGCCTTCCAAGTAAAGGACCCCCTGAAAGCAGAACCCCGAGGCAGGGAGGTTCCTCAAAGAACAGGTTTCTTGGAGACATCATATTGCAGTGGTGGCTAACATTTTTGGGGCTCCTGTGCTGAAAATTGTGCTCATGTGCCAGCACCCAGAAGGCAATGCACATGGGGGCCCCTACTCCACGCCCCCTGCGCATGAGTGCGTGATTTTCCCCCCCTTGCCATCCCCTTACCTGCACTGCACATGGCACACGCCTTCCAGCTGATTTTCAGGCCTTTTTCGGCCTCCCAGAACCTCGAGGGAAGCCTCTGCAGCCTTTGGAGGCTGAAAAATGGGCCCCTTTCGTCACTTCTGGTATTTCCGGAAGGCTGTTTTTCAGCCTCCAAAAGCTGCAGAGGCTTCCCTTGAGCCTCTGGGAGGCCGAAAAAGGCCTGAAAACCAGCCGGGAGGCATGCGCATGCGCAGTGAGGTAAGTTTGTCTGGGGCTCATGTGCCCCCACAAATGACTCTGTGTGCCACCTGTGGCACGTGTGCCATAGGTTCGCCATCGTGGTCATATCGGCACAACTGGTGAAAACTTCAACTTTGAAGAATGGATTTCATACAACATTGCTTTTGCAAGTTTGGCCTGAAGTATGAGAAAGGGTCTGAATAGAGCTGGAAGGGACCTTGGAGGTCTTCTAGTCCAGCCCCCTCTTTCTAGCAGGAGACCCCCTGCTCAGGCAAGAAACCCTATGCCATTTCAGACAAGAGGCTGCCCAATATCTTCTTTAAAAACCCCAGGGATGTAGCACCCACAAATTCTGGTGGCAAACTGTTCTGCTGGTTACTTGTTCCCACTGTGAGGAAATTTCTGCTTAGTTCTAGGTTGCTTCTCTCCTTGATGAGTTTGCTTCTTCTCCTGCCTTTCTGTTTTTTTGAAAATTCTTTGTGGCAGCCCCTCTAATACTGGAACACTGCTATCGTGTCACCCCCATCCTCCTTTTCTCTAGACCAGCCAAACCCAATTCCTGCAACCCTTTTGTATTTTCATATTTCAACCTTGTGTGTTTCCTTAAAAATACGACCTACCCCGAAAATAAGGCCTAGCCTGGGTTTGGGGGGGGGGGCTAATATAAAGGCTACCTCAAAAATAGGCCCTAGTGAAGGGGGTGGGCGTGGCCAGCCCAGGATGCAGCTCTTCCCTTCCCTGGTCACCTCACGAAGGCTCAGCCCCTTCATTGCAGCCCACGGAGCCACATCCCTTCACTCACCTGCTTTCCAGCTTCACTCACCACTACCACATGCAGAACAAGAAAAGTAGTCTGTGGCAGTACGGTAAAAAGAAAATAGTTCAGTTCTTCCAACTTCTCATGAACAAAAATGATCTCGTGGAGTTGGAAGGTCTGAACTATTTCTTTTTACCGTAGTCCCACAGACTAAGTTTTTTGCCCTGCCCGCGGCGACAGAGAACACAGCTGGAAAGCAGGCTAGTGAAGGGATGTGGCTGCCCTGGGGTGTGTGGGAGGGACCTCTGTGTGTGTGTCTGGTGTGTGTGTGTGTGAGAGAGAGAGAGAGACAGACAGAGACAGAGAGAAAGAGAGACAAAGAAAGAGAGAGACAGAGAGCACAACACTGCCAGCCCCCTGGTATAACTCTCTGAGGTTGGATCAGATTGCTCTCTCCCTTCCTCCCTCCCTCCCTATCTATCTATCTCCAGCTGCAGTGGAGGTACTTCAGTGCCTGTCTGGCAGGGCACTTCTCACCCCTGCGGCCTGCTGGCCCAGCTGTTGCTGGGTCACTTCTCGGCTGTGGTGAGTGCCATGCTGGCTGTCAAGTGGCCCCTGTTGCTGATGGCTTCGTGGGAGCTCTTTGTCCTCCTGGCAGCATTGATTGTGGCTTTCCTGCAGCGCCGCCAGTCTGCCAGGGCCCCTTTGCGAGCAATTGCCAGTGGAGCCATGCTGCCTGTGCCACCTTGCCCACTTCCACCTTTCGGCTGCTACTGAGTGCTGGCCTGCAATCCTACTCAGTTCTGCAGGCTCTGGGCTTACAGTTACGCTGAACCCGGCTCTATTCGGGCCCTGGCGGGTGCTGCAGCTCTCTTACCGATTCTGCACGGGGTAGCTCCAGCGGAATGTCGTGGAGGCTGCTGGGGAGCAGCCGGGCCTTGGCAGTGGGCTGGGCTGGGCAGAAGGCAAGGTGAGGCAAAAACTGAGGGCAACCAGGGGAAGCTCCATGCCTGCCTCACACAGCTAGCAAGAGAGTTGCAGCACCCAGCAGGGCCCGAAGATCAGCTGTTTTGCAGACCAAGCTGCTGGTAAGACTGTTAGGCAAGGAGGCACGAGGTGCCAGGTACAGCTCGCCCCCACCCCGCCTCCTGGTACATGGGGAAAAAAATAAGACCTCCCTGAAAACAAGACCTGGTACCTTTTTTGATGGCCACAATAATATAAGACCTGGTCTTATTTTCGGGGAAACACAGGTATACATTAAAAAAAAACCTTGGTCAACTCTACTGTTCCTGTCAAGATCACCCAGTGCCCGTTTATGAGCAGATCCAGCCCACTAATTTCATGAGGGACACCATGGCAGCTGAGCTCGAACACAATTTAGGAATTGTACAATCGCTGGTCCTGAGACACGGCCGGCTGTTTGCGTTGTCCACGTAGGTTCTGCAGTTCCGTGAACAAGAACGTCTCTCTACGGGACATCCTCAAGGGCAGCCATTTGTCTGGAATGGTATAGGGAGGAGTGGACTTAAGACTTGTGGCTTTCAACTCCCAGAATTCTCCAGGCAGCATGGGTAGCTGGGGAATTCTGGGAGCTTCAAAGTTCCAAAGTTGGACACTCCTGGTGTACGGGTTGGACTGGAACAATGGTCACCAACCAGTGGGAGAGGGACCACTGGTGATCCACAAGAAAATTTTGGTGGTCTGCAGAGAAACGTTCCTCCCCCCTCCAAGCAATTAATCCAGGCTTGCATCGCTTGCATTGCGAACACCATGAGGTAGTGAGGGGAGGGGGGAAAGGGCAGAGGGGGGAACTTGCCCCACGTGCCCCACGTGCTTGGCCTGGCCACCGGGCTGCTTCTTTCCGCTTCTTTCTTCTTCTGCTTTTGGCTGCATGCAAGGAAAGCAGCCAAAGTCTTTCTCCCCCCCACAAACTCCACCAGAAATGAGTCTTTGGGACCCTGCAAGGCCTCCTGCTCCAAGAGGCTGCGCTGGCAAAGACTCATTTCTGGCGGAGTTTGGGGGATAGAAAGAAAGACTTCTGCTGCTTCTGCTGCTTTCCTTGCATGAAGCCAAAAGTCTCTCCCCCCACCCCCCACCCCCACCCCGAGAATGGAGCTGGAGACAGTATCCTGCGATCCCAAATAAAGAACAATCGGTAGGAAAACGGGGTGGGGAAATTTTCCTGCAGACTTTTTGGGGGATTTTTCCAGGGTCTCTGGTCCGCAGGATTTAAAATTATGCATTTGGTGATCCCTGAGGTCCAAAAGGTTGGCGACCCCTGGACCAGAAGACCTCCAAAATCCCTTCCAACTCTTTCATTCAGCTACTCTGTTACTTCTCACCCATTCCATCATTATTCCTTGTGCCGCTACTACACCAACTCTGTAATCGTGGAGTAATATCACACAGTATACTGAGGTGTGTCATCCTGACCATTGCAGCATAGCAAGTAACAACCAGGATGCAGCAAAGCTACATTTAAGAGTCCATTCAGCCTTTTTTAAAAAAAATAAATTTTATTAAACATTTTCCAATAATTTAAAAACATATTTATATTTCCAACAATGTTACGACATCATCAACATTCATATTCATATATCAATTACTATGTTATTTTTATGTGTATTGTCTAACCCAGGGTCAGGGAACTTTTTTACCTTTTACCCCCAAAAATTTATAAACGCCGACGTTACCCCTTGATTTGAAAGGAAGGAAATCATACACTATTACTATTTGAATTCAAAATGCCAAGCGGAGCTGAAGCCACCTCGGCTCGCGCTGTTTTCTGAGCTCTGCACTGCGTCAGGTCCTTGTGTATGTAAACCAGTGGTCCCCAACCTTTTTGTGCCAGGGACCAGTTTCACTCAGAAACACTTTTTCAAGGACGTGGGGGAGAAAGAGTCGAGTTTGGTGGTTTGCTTGCAGACGTTTCATTATCTGACTAGGTAACATCTGATGTTGTTACCTAGTCGGGAATAAAACGTCTGCCAGCAAACCACCAAGTTCAGGGAGCGCCAATGCCTCCTCATTGCAACCCTGAGCGACAGATAGTCCCTGCAGGACGGCTGAGAAGCCCCGCTCTCGGCCCTGCCTTCATCAGCCCCATCCCTCAGGTGTCTCCCTCCCTCCCTCAGCCTCATCCCTCAGGTGTCTCCCTCCCTCCCTCAGCCCCATCCCTCAGGTGTCTCCCTCCCTCCTCAGCCCCATCCCTCAGGTGTCTCCCTCCCTCCCTCAGCCCCATCCCTCAGGTGTCTGCCTCGTTCCTCTCTCAGTCGCTCTCTCGCTCCTCCACCAGCCCAGGAAGAAACTGCTTCAAAGAAGCCGGCAGGGTGGCTTTTCCTGTCGGCGCAGCTTCCCCAAAGCGCCCGTTCACCCCACCCCGCCGCCCACGGTTCAATCCTCCGTTCTGCCTGCCTGCCTTCGTTTCTGGTGGTTTCGGAGCGCAGCTTCTCCAGCGCCCGTTCACCCGCCCGCCTCACCCGCCGCCCGCAGTTCAATCCAGTGCTCCGTTCTGCCTGCCTGCCTGTCTGGTTGTTTGGGAGCAGCTTCGCTGAGAATAATAACTATTCGCCTCTTTTATCAGCCGAAGCTGCTCGAAACGAAGGCAGGCAGGCAGGCAGAACGGAGCACTGTGGATTGAACTGCGGGCGGGCGGGCGGGTGGGGTGAACGGGCGCTCGAAGAGCTGCGCTGACAGGAAAAGCCACCCTGCCGGCTTCTTTGAAGCAGTTTCTTCCTGGGCTGGTGGAGGAGCGAGAGAGCGACTGAGAGAGGAATGAGGCGGGAGGAAACCGAAGCTGCTGAGCCAGAGAGCAGGACAGGCTTCTGTTGCTTCCTCCCTCCCCTTCTCTCATTTGTGTCCTTGATTCCCGATCCCAGCAGCATTCACCAAAGGCGAACAGAATGTCGGAAATAAAATGCCTGGGGTAATGAGAATGGTCGCGCCAGCGCGACCGTCCTCATTACCCCCAGGATTTTCAGTTTTACCCCATTTGGGGTAATTTACCCCTGTTCCCCGACCACTGGTCTAACCAGATATACCAGGCATCCCAGACTAAATAATTTCATTTCTATCTTTTAACTCGAGAGTCAGCCTGTCCATCTCTGCTCAGTCCAGGATCTTTCTTAACACTCTCCAGGGGTGGGATTCAAATTTTTAACAACCGGTTCTGTGGGTGTGGCTTAGGTGGTGGGCATGGCTTGGTGGTCATGTGACTGGGTGGACATGGCTTGGTGGTCATGTTATTGGCTGGGTGTGGCCAACTCAATATCACTCACATCGAGGCACGCATCTCCTCGCCTGGCCTCTCATGACTGTGGGGATGCTGCAACAGTCGTAAGTGTGAAAATGGTCACAAGTCACTTTTTTCAATGCTACTGTAACTTGGAATGGTCACTCCACACAAGCAAACTACCAGCAAAGGAGGGGAAAATAACTCCAGAGAAGTTCCAGAAACAGGAAGTCCAGTCCTGCCAAGAATGTAATAACGGTTAACGGAGAGGCAGTTTCTGTAAGAAACACCAGAATGTTTCCTTCCTGCCTTCCTTACAGGATTAGCCCTGTAATTTCTTCTAACAACCGGTTCTCCGAACTGCTTAGAATGTTAACAACCGGTTCTAGCGAATAGGTGCGAACCTGTAGAATCCCACTCCTGACAATCTGCCCTCAGATGGCATATTTTCCTGTTTCCAGTACTGTGCGTACACAATCCTGGCTGCTGTTTTTATATGTAAAATAATATATACATCTGTCTTAGTATGTTCTCCTCTTAGTATTCCTAATAGAAACAGTTGCAGTCTGAATTCAATTTTTTTTTTGTTATTTCCTCTATTGACTTATGAATTCTACTCCAGTAATTTTTAGCTTCCGAGCATGTCCACCACATATGGAGGAAGGTGGCCTGTTTGTTTTTACATTTTCAGCAATTTGGACTCCTTGTTGGGAACATCTTTGCCAATCTGGTAGGGAGTAAATACCAACTATAGAATATTTTGTATAGGTTTTCTTTATACGCTGCTGATAATATTAGTTTATAATTTTTCCCCACATTTTTCCCAGTATTCTAATTCAATATTACATCCCAAATTTTTCACCCAAACTATCATTGTTTCTTTTACAATTTCTTCTTCCATTTTGAAATTCAGGTTGTATATTTTAAATATCATTTTCGCTTCTGTGCCCTGAATTATTTTATCTAATTGTTGTTGGTCTTTATAAAATCCATATTCTTCCTTGTCTTTTTTATATCTTGTCTGAATTTGCATATAGGGCCACCAATCAATTTCTATGCCTTGTTGTTTTAGTTCTTGTACTGTTCTCAACATCCCTTGTGTATCAATCATTTCCTTATATTCCTAAATATAAGGAACCATTGAGCTTTCTAAGAGAAGCGGCCGGGGCCTCCTCACTGCCAGCTGAACGAGGAAGCTTCTGTCCTCATCCAGGACAATCACGGCATGTTCCTTTCGGGCCCCAGTGGATCTCCTCTTTCCTCTGATGTACGTTGCAACCTCGTGTACAACGAGGCGAAATTCTTGCTCTGAAATATGCCCATCGATTAGGGTGGTGGACGGTGATTGTGCCCAGCTGGTGATTGGCTAGGACTCTGATCTCACATCTGCTAGAACAGTGGTTGCCAACTGGTGGGCCATGAGAAAATTTTGGTGGTCCACAGAGAAATGTTTCCCTCAAAGCAATTAATCCAGGCTGCGCGGGAACACAAGGCTGCACCACCTACATGGCCCACCCACCCGCTGGCCCCCACCCTTCGGCCAAGTGCAAACCTTGAGTAGGGCCATGGTGGGGAGGGAAATCCGACTCAGGGTGGCTTGCTGACGTTGGTGGGAAAGTCGGTCCCCTATTCCAGAGCTGCAGGAGTCAAAGGACTGGCCCTTTGGTTCTCCTGGAGCAGCTCCTCCAGTCCATGGCAGGCCGGTGCACCCAGGTGGACGAGCAGCAGGATGACCAAAGGGCCAGTCCTGTGACTACTGCAGCTCTGGAATAGGGGACCGACTTTCCCACCACCGTCAGCAAGCCACCGTCAGTCAAAATTCATATTAGTGGTCCACGGGATTTAAAATTATGAGTTTGGTTGTCCCTGAGGTCCAAAAGGTTGCCGACCCCTGTGGTAGAACATGGTATAGGGTCGTCTGCTTGAGCAGACGACTAGAAGACCTCCAAGGTCCCTTCCAACTCTATTATTCCATGTATTAACACCTGTACACAAGTAGAGCTCATGGGGACCCCCCGTGTTTGGCCCCTGAAGTTATCCCAGACCTTTTGAGCAGTGGCCTTCATATGCTTGTTGTAGGTGCCGTGTCTAAGGACCAGCAATTGTACCAATTCTGTTCTGTTTGAGCTCAGTTGCTGTGGTGTGCTCAATAAAATTAGTGGGCTGGATCTGCTCATAAATGGGGCATTGGGTGATCTTGACGGGAACTCTACAGTTGACCAAACACAAAGCTAAACTCTTCTGCCTTGCCTGAGAGAAGAGAATTCCCCACCAACTGAATTCAGGTACTAGATTCAGGATCGTTCTGATGAGAATGGTGGAGTTTTGATGGATCCTGTTATAAGTAAACTGATTCCTTGGAACATCTTGGATAAGGAGAAGACAGGAGATTGCCCACACGTGACCCGGACAGCTGCTCCTCATCAGGAGATAACAAGATAGAGGTTTTCCATGGCTTTGGGCACAGGGAGATGATGGGATTAGCCATCTTGCTCTCATCTGTGGCAGAATCTTTTTAAGAACACTGAGTTTGCAAATGTCATTTTCTAATCATTTCACATTAGCTAAGTTATTAGAAATCTTTGGAGTGACAAGTTTCCCTTCGAACCTGAGTGAAGGAACATTTTAATCATAAACTTAATAATGTAAAGTATCCAAAATAAACAGCAAAAAGCTAAATGCAAAATGCAGCAGGCCGCATGGTTTTGTGCAGACCCCGGTGTGCATGTTTCACCTCTCCTGCATTGGCTGCCGATTTGCTTCCGGGTGCAATTCAAGGTGCTGGTTGTCACCTTTAAAGCCCTTCATGGCTTGAGACCAGGTGATCTGAGGGACCCTCTCTTGCCGATCACATCTACTCGACCCATCAGAGCAAGGAGGCAGGAAATATTGCGGGTCCCACCCCTGAAGGAGATACACCTGGTAGGACCCAGAAAAAGGGCCTTCTCCGTGGTGGCTCCCTCTCTCTGGAACATTATTCTCCCAGAGATTAGAACAGCCCCCACTTTGGGCCTGGGGAACCCAGAGAGGGATGGAGCCCATCAAATGGCTTGTGTGATCTGCTGTCGTTGGGACGGGGGGTGGGAATTGGTTTTTTTGTTTTGTTTTGTTTTTTGTTTTCCCAAATTTTGTTCTATTGTACTTTACTAATTTATTTGATTCTTTTTGTTAGTTTTTATTGTTTTTATTTTTATTTTTGTTTTGTTTTAAATATGGTTTTACATTGTGTAAGCCACCTCAAGAAGCCATGGGCAAATAGGCAGCAATATAAATAAAATAAATAAATAAGATGACTAAGGGTCCAGATGAAATTGGAATATTGAAACTTATTACAATAAGATTTTGAAATTAATTACCAAGAACAAACAGCATTTTGTGGGGAAAAGATTCTGTTTCGGTTTTTACAAGTCAATAAAGATAAGCAATTTCATGGTTTCAAAAATTAAAGGCTCGCTAAGGCACTAAAATTATTTGGTTGAGGGACGATTAACAAGTCTGTAAAATGTTGTAAAACATTAGAACAATGAAAATATTGAAGGAGACTTTTGGACATGAGGGGATTGAAATGGGGGACTGAAGAAAAGCAGAGCTGGTGACCATAGTGGATGAAGAGCCAGCAAGTAGGAGGACTTTTCCTCTCCTCTGGACAAGGAGAGGACTTGAGATTGCCCACAAGTGCTCCGGACATCTGCTCCTCAAAAGGAGATAACAAGACAGCAGTTTCACAAGCTTCATTTTCTAATCTCTTTTGAAAATTGCTCATTAGGAATCTTTAGGCTGATAGGTTTGGCAGCACCAGAGGAGTTTTCTTTAAACCCCTAAAAAAAGAAGTTATAACTTCTATACATATATCTACACATAGGAATACACAGAGAGAGAGAGAGATGCATACATATATACAGCAAAAGGGTAATTAAAACATTGATTTTAGAAAGTTACAAATGGATTTGGGGCCCATATACATTTAAAATACAATTTTGGAATTAATTATAAAAAAAATCTTCCTGTGGGAAAATACATTTGATTTAAAAAAAATTAGTAAGATGGGGGGGGGGGGAGAAAAATTGGACAAGAAAGAACTAAACAGTACAATTTAGGAGACACTTAAACTTAGCCTACAACAAAAGAACGAAGCAAAATATTTCAACACTGGACATGTTTAATGTCCCATGCTGAACCGTAGGGCGAAGTGTTAATTTGAATGGCCTCTGCCTTGGTAGATGGACTGTGTGTGGATGAGGTCATGGAAGGGGAAGAGGTTCCACCGGACAAGATGGGGAATTAGATCTGGGCCTGGAGGTAAACGTGATTTCCTACAAGAATGACATGGAAAAAGAGGCTACACTGGACATCCAAGCTGTCTTCATAAATAAAAGGGATATAGAAACACCAAGTGAAGAGAGCGACCAGATAATTTTCTCTGTTAGAATTCCAAAACGGGCTTGTTAAAAGGTTTGAAAACTTTTCTGAGGGAGAAAAAGAAATGAAAAGAAATTAAATTCTGCAACGTTATTTGAAAGGACAAAAGATCAAAATCGTTCAAAGTAAAAACCAGACTAAGCCCTGGGAAATGCTGACTTCTAGTCTCTCCTTAGTCCTGAAAGTGGCTGGGTGACTCTGAGCCAATCACCAGGAGATGGGAGTTGTAGTCCACGGAGCCCTCCCGGCCACTCCGCCCGCCGACGTTTCCCCGCCGGACCCCCGGGAGACGAAACCTTCCCCGCAGGAGCCATCCGGAGGCGCGGGGCGGGGAGGGGCGGAGCGGTTTGCCAGCCCGGGGCTCCGCGCTCTTAGCCCGAGAGAGGAGGCGGGGGAGGCTCAGTCGCCCAGCCGTCGCCATGAGCTCCGGTCGCAGCCCACTCCTGCTCCTCTTGGGGGTCGCCTTCGCCCTCTGGAGCCCTCTGCTCTCCCGGCGGGGCAGCTGTGAGTGGGGCGAGGCGGGAGGGGGGGCGGGGGATGCCCCGTCCAGAGGGGTCTTCGGTTGGTGGGACCCGAGAGCCCCGCCCCGTCTGAACGCCCCAGATGGAGCCTCCGGGATGCGCCCCGGACGGCCAAGAGGAAACCCCGCACCCGCACTGCTCTGCGCCCCCCGAGACCCCCGTTCGGCTTCCCTGGACGCGGGAACAGCGGCCCTCCGTCCCCCGCGAAGCCCCAGACGGGAGAGGGGCGAGCGAGGCTCCGCTGGGCGGGCTTTCTTTCGGGCTCCTTCGGGCAAGACCCCGGCTGCCCAAGGACGCCGCCCACCTCGGAGTCCGCGCTCCGGACGGCCGTCGGAAGGCAGGCGAGGAGCGGCCCTACCGAAGGGGGTCGTGGCGTGGGAAGGGGCGAGCGGAGGGGGAAGGTCCGGAATCGGCTCCTCGGACAGAATCCCGGAGGGGGGAAACCGGGCCGGGGCAGAAGGAGGAGGAGACGTCGATGAACGGAGGGTCCCCGCCTCTTCCCCCCGCCACTCCCCGGGCAAACGCTGCCGGAGGGGATCGCAGGCGCCCACCCGCGGCTTATTTTAAGGCTCGATTGATTGATTGATTACATTTCTATGCCGCGCATCTCCCCTACCAGGTGACTCTGTGCAGATTACAGATTATGAAACCAAGTGAAAAATAATTACAGTATAATTCGACTATTAACACAATTAATTTTATTAAGATTATAACGTTAACACCCCGGAACGGAGCAGGGAGTTACGAGGCTTGATACAAATATCGATAGAATTAGAGAACCTAAGAGTTCGTAGGCTCTGGAAGGTCATCTAGTCCAGGGGTTGCCAACCTTTTGGATCTCAGGGACACCAAACTCATAATTTTAGATCCCAGGGACCACTAAGTGGTTCTGTGGGTGTGGCCTGATTTGTGGGTGTGGCTTGGTGGTCATGTGACTGGCTGGGCATGGCTTGTATGTAAATATTATAAATATTTATATAAATATTGATTTTTTTTATAAAATTGCAACTTTTATTCAAAATCAGGCAAAGCAGGCAGGCAGATTGAGTTGCTCACAGAATCACAGATTCATTCAGAGATCTATCTATCTGCCATCGGCTAGCTCAGTCTGTCACATGAAATTTGCTTGCAAGCAAACTCATATGAAAATATTGCATTTTTTATTTAAAAAAAAGAGCAACTTTTATCCAAAATCAGGCAAAGCAGGCAGATTGAGTTGCTCCCAGAATCATTCAGTGATCTATCTATCTGCCATCGGCTTGCTCAGTCTCTCAAATTTGCTTGCCGTGAGTCTGCACTGAATTTGCTTGCAAGCAAACCTTCAGTCCTAAGGGAGGTTCGGCTGTACTTAAAAGCAGAGCTGAAAATCTAAAGACTAGCTAGAAAGCAAGAAATCCAACCATTTCCTGCTTCCTAGCTAATCGGCACAGAAGAACAGATGATGGTCGGAAAAAGGAAAAACAGAAATTTAGCAGGCAAGGTTCCCAGGTAAAGACTGAGTGGGCGAGGAGCGTTCCCGTGGGCCATGTGGGCGGGGCAGCCTTATGCTTCTGCGCAGCCTGGATTAATTGTTTTGGGGGATGCTCTGGGGGTGAAATTTCTCTGTTCCATTCGGGTTCTGCTTGGTACATTCTTAAAATGTACATTGGTACATTCTTAAAATGTACATTGGTACTTTCTTAAAATACACACTGTATTCTTTAAAAAAGGAAAAAAAAGATAAATGTATATAATTAAAACAACATTCCATTCCAATTCAATTATATCATTAATATTAATATTCATTAAAGTCTTAACATCTTTAACATTACTTTTCAATTAAATATCATACTTCTATGGGAACAATTATAAGCTTTCCATAATCAATTCCCCCTCTTCACTTATATTTTATAAAACATTAACTAATTAAAATGTTCCCATTCCTTCCTAATTCAATTTTCTCATTTATTTTATTTCACTTATTTTATTCACAAACATTTCACTAAATTACACTAACTATTTTATCCTTCATTTTGATCATACGTTGTTTCCAATTTTCGAAAGTTATTTCTATTACTAATATAACAATACAATCTTATGTACCTTTACAGAATCCCTTTTTCAGTTAGATTTTCACCCATTATCTCTAAATAGGTCCTGTTTCTCTATATCTTGCTCTGGTCCTTTGTAACTTCTTTTCCTTTCCTTCTTCCCTCTCTTCTCTCTCCCCTTTTTACCCCCTTGTCTCTCTACCTCTATTTCTCTCTTCTGTATTCCCCTTTTCTGTTGCTTTCCAGTATTATACTTATTTTTCGAATTATTTTTCTTTTCTTTGGTTGTTTTTTTAAGTCTTAAATTCTCCATTCTCTTTCCCCCCTTTCCTTTTTCTTCCCCACATAGAATTACTTGTTCATTAAAGATGGCTTCTTCTTTGTCCCAGTCTTCATGTTTTGCAGTCTTTTCTTGTTGTTTCTCATAGTTCCAAATCTCCATTTCTAAGAATTGAAAGACGAAGCCAAAAGAACCCTTCCCTTCTTGTGCATCTTCTTTGTACTTTTTAAGTTCCATTTTCAATTCATCCAGAAGTGGTGCCATTGTATAAATTTTTAAACAACAACCCAGTTGATTTTAGTCATTCAAATATAATAACCAAAAATCCAAAGATCACCAAATAATCCAAATACACGCAAGCTGTTTCTTTTTTGCTCTTTTTTTTCACTTTCTCTTCCTGGGGTTACTATTTAGTTACAAAGTTTCAGTTAAAACGTATCTTTTAGAAGTCTTGTTAAAGTTTTACTTTAGATTCTTTTTAATTCCAGGCAGTCTCCTCCCTCTTCCAGATCCTGCCCTTATTCTTTTTCTCTCCCTTCCTGCTTATGAAAAAGAAAGTTTTTAATGTGCAGAAATCTTTATTATCCCTTTGGCATTTTGTTTTATTTTCAGCTTAATTGCCTATTGATGTCAAAGCGGATTTTTCTGATTTCTTATTTAAGTCTCTTAGTTGTCAATATAGGGAAGGAGAGAGAAGAAGAAAAAAAGCCAAACCTTTCCCTTTTCACTTTCCTTTGCTGCTTCCAACTCTTCTTTGGGAGCGATGTTATTTTTTGTAAGTTTAAATTCCAGGGTACCTTGGTTGTTGCTTTTACAATTTAACCCGGTCAGTCAAAACTTTCACTTCTTATCTTCCTCCTGCACATTCTTTTCTGGTCGAGTTCTTCTTTGTGGTGGCCATTTCTGACCACCGCTGCAACCGCCTTCAGGAAAGGGAGTAATGGCCAGCTGAGGAGGAGAAATGCAGCTCTCCTCGACCCTGCTGGCGGTCTCCCCCCTCTTCACCACCTCTACGGGGTGGCTTAGCCTCGGAACCAGCCAGTTCAGGGCGCTCCAGCGGCGAGCCCAGATAGAAACCGCGCACGATCGCGGATTTCTGTCTGTCACCGAAGCCCTTCAAACCGGAAGTCAGGCCCAGGACTCTTCAATATCTTCATTAACGACTTAGATGAGGGAATAGAAGGGGAACTTACCAAATTTTCAGGTGATACTAAGCTGGCAGGAATAGCTAACACCCAAGAAGATAGGCTCAAGATCCAGATGGATCTTGACAGAATTAAACACTGGGTCCTATCCAATAAAATGAAAAATGTAGAGAAAAGTAAAGTCTTACACTTAGGCAAGAAAAACCCAAAGGACACATATAGACTGGGTGAAACCAGGCTCAATAGCAGGAACTGTGAGAAGGATCTTGGAGTCTGAGTGGACAGCCAGCTAAATAGGAGCCAGCCGTGTGCAGCAGCTGCCAAAAAAGCTAATGCTATCCTAAATTGTATTAACAGAGGGATACAATTGAGATCAAGGGAGGTACTAATACCACTCTATAAAGCCTTGGTAAGATCACACCTAGAGTATGGCATCCAGTTCTGTTCACCACATTACAAAAAAGGTGTTGAGACTCTAGAAAAAGTACAGAGAAGAGCAACCCAGATGATTAAGGGACTGGAGACTAAAACATATGAAGAATGGTTACAGGAACTGGGCCTGGCTGGTCTCAGGAAGAGAAGGACCAGGGGAGAAAGAAGAGCATCTTCCAATATTTGAGGGGCTGCCACAGAGAGGAAGAAGGGGGTCAACCTATTCTCCAAGGCACCTGAAGGCCAGACAAGGAACAATGGATGGAAACTGAACAAGGAGAGATTTAACCTGGAAATAAGGAGAAACTTTCTGAGAGTGAGAACAATCCACCCATGGAACACAAGTTGCCCTCAGAAGTTGTGGGAGCTTCATCCCTGGAGGCTTCCAAGAAGAGATTGGACTACCATTTGTCAGAAATGGTGTAGGGTCTCCCGCTTGGGCGGGGGGTTGGACTAGATGACCTACAAGGTCCCTTCCAACTCTGATTATCTGTTATCTGTTACCTCTGAGATCCCTTCCAGCCTTAGGATTGTAGGATTCTATGGGGTGCAGGACCAGCATTTGGGCTGTGACGTTTCCCAGGGCTTCAGGCTCACTGAGTGTCAGTTAAAATATAACCGTGGAACAAAGGCAAAGGGGGGGGTCTCCAACCTGGGCAACCTTAAGACAGGTGGACTTCAGCTCCCAGAATTCCCCTAAGGGTATTCAGAGGCTGCTTTGAATGCATTGTTATCACTTCTGCTTTATAAAAGGTTCCTTTTTGTCACTTTCTTAGGTAAGGAGGAGAGGCAATCCATACAATTTTTCAAAATTTCTATTTCATTGTACTCAAGTTGTGCATTGACAATAAACCTTTGATTTGATTTGAGTTCCCCAGCCTCAATTAGGGGGGCTGCTCTTTCCCCCCACCTCAGCACCTAGAGCTGAGCAGCAAAGCTTTGAGTCCCCCGAATCTGCTCTCTTGCAGCCACGCCGGACTGCAGCTCCTTCCCCACCTATTTTGAACGGTGTAGGCTCCCTAAAGAACATTTCTTCTACAACAAGACCGCCAAGCGCTGCCAACTTTTCCTTGACTTTGGCTGCCCCGGGAGCTTGAACACCTACGACACCCTCAGGAAATGCCAGCAATCCTGCTCAGAGATTGGTGAGCCCAGCAGTTGGGCAGGGAGGGGGGAGGGTCTGGGGTCCTGTAGAGACTGGGCATCAGGGGGGTCCCTGAGACAGGCAGTCAGGTCACGCTTGGGGGTGAAGAGAAGAGTTCGGAATTGAATACCCAAAACGAGAGAATTGCCGTGTTTGCACCAGGGGTGGGACTCAATATTTTTTACTACCGGTTCTGTGGGTGTGGCTTGGAGGGCGTGACAGGGGAATGATACTGTAACATCCCCCTTCCCTCACCACTGCACTGGCCTGCTTTCCAGCTCCGTTCTCCCGTGCAGGGCAACCAAAGGAAACCCAGCCGATCAGCTGGGACTCAATGCGAGGCGGAGAAGAGATGAGGTTGGCGGGGCCAGTCAGAGGTGGGGTTGGCAGGTTCTCCAAACTACTCAAAATTTCTGCTACTGGTTCTCCAGAACTGGTCAGAACCAGCTGAATCCCACCTCTGGTTTGTACCCCTCCAATCCTCACCTTACGAGGTTCCTCCCCAGTTCCGCTCCATCCGTGCTCTGCACAGCAGGAGCTCCTGCCTGCCTCCCGCCCACTTCCAGGGGGACCCTGCCTGAAAGGAAGCCCTTCCTGCCCCCCTTCCTTCCATCCTCCCTTCCAGAAAAAATCCATGTATCTTCCCACCTGATGCCAACCTCTAATCCCCTCCCTCCGCCCTGCAGACATTTGCACGCTGCCTCCTGATCGTGGGCCTTGCAAGGAGAAACTGCACCGCTGGTTTTACGAGCCGAAGACCAGCAAGTGCACGAAATTCACTTTCGGGGGCTGCGAGGGGAATGCCAACAACTTCAACGTACGTTGGTTGTGCCGGCGGAGGTGCCGTGTTTGAGGTGGGTGTGGGATGCTGGGGAAGGGGGGGGGGCTGAAAGGTGGGAGGCCATGGAGGAAGGAGAAGTCCCACCTTGAGTGCGAGGGAGAGGAAGGGGTAAATGAGAGGTCCCCTCCCTCTGGCAGCCCTGCAGAAGGGGCCCCTCTCTTTGCCCCTCCTCCCCGAGATTCTGCTGCGGGATCCGTCCGTCTGGCCAAGGGGAGAAAGAGGACCCAGGATCTCTTGGGAAGGCTGACCATCCTCTGCTCCATCCCCCACTGGCCCTTCAGCCTGCCCCAGGAGAGAGGGTCCACTTCCCCCAGGGAGGGGGCCTGGGGGACACCCCAAGGGAGGCGCCTAGGCTGGCCGGAGTGTCACGAAGGCCGAGGCTGGAGCAGAGCAGCCCCTCAGAGCGGGGGAGGGGGTCTCTCTGGTTCTCGGCCTGGCAAGAAGGGGGTCTCTCCAATGCCTCTGCCCCCCTGCAGCCCCCCAAGGAAGACTCTTCCTGAGGCCTCCTTCCCTTTTCCAGGAACTCCCTGAAGGCTCCGTGGACGGAAGCTCGGCCTGCTTTGTGCTGAATGGAGAGAGAGGCCGGTTCCGGAGGAGACCAGGCGCAGAAAGCCTCCAGGCGCCTTGAAGAGGGAGGGGGGGATTCTGGAATAAATCCTTGCCCGAAGGAGACGGTGGTCTCAGGTGCTCTGTGTGTCTCTTTTCCTGGCAAGGGGAAGGGGGCACAGGCTGCCTCCCCTTCACCCACTTGCCACAGCTCTGGCACACCCTTGCTGGGCGCCCACCTGGTTGTTCTCTTTCCTCCTTGCCAGGCATACAGAGGAGTGTGTGCCAATCCTACCCACCCAAGGAGCCAGCACAGACACAGGGGAAGGGGCTTTCTGGAGTGTCTCCTCCTCTCTCTACAGGAGCCGCCCACCTATTTTGCCAGGTTAATGCATCCCCTTTCAGATCCAGCACCTGGATCCTCGCACCTCCCTTAAGTGAATCTGCGTTTCTGTGTTCACACAACACAAGGGATCATAAACTAACCAAACAATAACATACACAGCCACAAAAATTAATCCAGGTTAAGAGCCCCCAAATTCCTCCAGCTGTGGGATGCACTGGCCGAGGAGCCCCCAACCTTCCAATGAGACCAGGATGGCCAAGGATTAAGTGGAGAGAAAGCTGGTTCAAAAAAACCCATCTTTGGTGGCTCCAAAATCAACTGGGGGCCATCCCTGGGGGCCCATGTCTTATTAACGGCTTAGAAGGGGGCGAAGGGGTCTCAGAGCCACAGAGGGCACCAGAAGGGCCACACACGGTTTGAAAGGGATCGGGGGGAAGGGCTGCTGCGTGGGGCACTGCGTGGCCCACTCCCATCCAGAGGTCTGCAAGCAGCACCTGGGGCCACAGAGCTTGCCATGCAGGGGCAACTCGTCCCTTTCTCTCTTTCTCCTGCCCCTCCTCTCTCTCCCTCCCTCTCTCCCTCCCTCTCTTCCCTCCCTCCCTCTCCATCTATTTCTCTCTCCCTCTCTCCCTCCTTCTCTTCCCTCCCTCCCCATCTCCATCTATCTCTCCCTCTCTCTCTCTCTTCATGCTTCCCATTCTCTCCCCCCTCTATCTTTTTCTCCCTCCCCCTCCCCTCTCTCTCCCTCCTTCCCTCCCTCCCTTCCTCCCCCCAAGGCCCAACTGTCCATTGGTGCATCAAAGGTGACCTCTTGCATGGACATCCCCTCTCCTCTGGTCCTTCTGAGACCTCAGAGTGGACTTCCTTCTCTGGCCTCCCTGCAGGTCCCGTCCCTCCAGGGGACCGAAGGAAGGAAGTCTTCTCTGGCTACAGAATACCAGAGTCGGAAAGTGCCTTGAAGGTCTCCAGAAAAAGCCTCTGCCGCCTCCCCATCCCCTGGAGCCCCTTCTTGAGGGGGAGGGAAGACCAAGATGGACCCCCCCATAGCACACCCAGAAGGAGAAGCCCCTCCCTCTGGACATGTCCACCCCCAGGATTCCAAGCCAAAAGGTATTCTGACCGAAGCTTCCTGAGAAAGCATAAAACACACTCTTAGTCCCAGCAAAACCTCTTTGATTTCCACAGCTGTGAATTACGTTCCTTCACAGCCAGCAAGTCTTCCCAAACAGTCTTTCAGGCAAATGCTGATAAACACCCACCTTATCGCACTTGGAATGCGGCCAAAGAACTAATTGCCATTTGCAGGGCAAGGCCAGACTTGACACAGTGTCAAACAGAACTTTTCAAAGCTTGAATCAACCATACAAACTAATTGCTTCCTGCAAAAGCTCACATCCCGTTTGCTCCTCTTTTATGAACCATGGGAGAGGCCAATCATCTTCGAGGTGTGTGGTCTTACTCCTGAGCTGACCCTGCTTTCTCAATTGTTCTTGTCTTCTGGTAGCCCTGCACATGCGCAGGCTGGGAACCAGCTGCAGAAGCTCCCTCGCCTCACTGCTGTCAGTCTGAAGGCAGCTGCTGATTGCCAGCCTGGCCTGGCCCCATTTCTGCCTCCAATGCAGAGCCCTCGTCTGAGCCTTCCTCAGCCTCCAAGACTGGCCCAGCTTCCTCCCCAGCCTCCTCACTACTGTCCAACTCTGCTGCCAGCTCCGTCAGCCACCATCGGGCCACAACAAAAGGAAGGAGCTCAATTAGAAATTAAGATTAAGATAACTGTTAAATCAGGTGAAGGATGGACCCAGAGCCGGCAGTTGCAACACTGATTTATTCAGAAACAAACACTAACTAGAAGTTACATCGTATCGTCTGATCTGGCTGCGGGTTGGCAGCTCTCTTTTATACAGAGCTTCAGCCATTAGCCAATGGATTTAAACTATTTTCCCGCACGTCGGGTGGACCGGAGGGAAAACTCCTGTCTGCACATGCGCACACACAACACCCCTCTCCAACTACCTGGAACCTTTGGTCTTTAACTCTTACGCTACAGGCATAGTCTTCCAGGTAAGCAGGTTGGCGGCAGTTGCGTGTTTACTTGCGGTTCTCCCATATTCTCAGTGAGGCCTTGTGATTCTCCCTCATTCACGAAAAGTCTTCGACTGGAGCTGATGGGCTGTTGGAGTCCTCTTGAGGAGTTGGCTGGGCGTGGACCTCATTCGGAGTTGATTGCAGTGGCAGCAGGGCCTCAGTGGCAGGTGTTCCATGCATCGTGAGGCTCAGCCCCAAAGGTAGCAGAGCTCAGCTCCCTTGGTCGTCTTGTCCTTCAGCATTGGATAGAGGAGTTGTCTTGTCTGGTCTGCTGTGGCCAGTGGCATCTAGGTGACTCCAAAGCTGGTCAATGTGGCAGCACCACAGGCAGCACTCTCCTAGCTCCACATGATATGAATGGGGGCCGGTTACTTCCATAATTTGTGCCGGCAGCCAGGTGGGGTAGCCCATGTAGTTCCAGGCATATACTCGGTCATCCTTGGCAAATGTTCGGGCTTTTAAAACTGTATCTTTAAGAAAATGCAAAACTGTAGTTGGGTGTGGTTTCTCAAACGGCCATAAGATGGAGCCAGAAACCTGGGTTGTCTTAGTCTTAGTCTCAAGAGTCTCAGAACAGAGCGTGAGTGAATCTCTGTTTTCCTTCTGTTGGAGAGTATTGCCGTTCCTCCATTTTTCCTAATTGACTGATATTCGTGGATTTGATGAAAGTATGATACTGAACTGTTTTTGACACTGGACTTTGTTATTGGATTATCCCTGGATGAAAACTGACTGATTTTACCTTTGAATGACTTTGGACTGTGTTTGAACTTTGCTTAAACGTTTCTGGAAGTAAAAACCTACATTTACTGTACGCTGTATCTGCGTGCTGTGTGTGTGTTATTCAAACACTTCTCTCACTACGTCTCCCTGTATGCGCTCATTCTCCTAACGGGGAATTACCTCAACAGTTTCCCCCCAATCACTGGGGACTTCTGCTGAGTAGTCGGGGTGTACTCGGTCCAGGTTGGTTTGTAAGCGGCAGCCCATCAGTAGTTCTGCCGGGCTTCAGTTGGTTGTGGCACTGGGTGTGATGTGTTGTGTTTGCAGGTACTTTGTGAGTATCAACTCAAAAATATTTCTCTGGTCTTTTAGAGTTGTCAGCAGAAAGGGTGGGGGAAGACCAGGGTGAAGGATGAGATGAATGATGTGTCTCAGAGTCAGCTGCACCCAGGTAATGCTGGCATGTTCACTCCTAATGATTTTTTTAAAACTCTGAGAGATGTGGTTAGAGACTCATGATTTGAATGGGGGATTGTTGGAGCCCTGGCAGTGAGTTTCTCTTGCCAGTCTCCTGGGGCTGTTTGAGCCAGTGCCTTTTATGTGGTGCACACCATTCTCTCCACTTGTCTGTTGCTCACGGGGTGTAATGGTGCGATAAGGGCATGGTGTACTCCATGGTTTGCCAGGAATAGTTCAAACTGGGTTGCTGTGGACTGTGGCCCATTGTCTAACACTAACACATCCAGTAGCCCAAGGGTTGTGAACAACTTGTTTAGTGTTCTGATGATGGTGTCTGTCATGGACTTCATCGGTGCCACCTTTAGCCATTTTGAATACTTGTCGACCATGACTAGGAATGTCTGCCATTGGTTTGGTCACACAAAGTTGATGCACAACCAGGACCACAGGGTCTTTGGTGTCTCCCATTCCCATGGTGGCACAATCGGGGGTGCTGGCCTTGATTCCTGACATGGCTGGCACAACACAACCCTTCCCTGATGTCCTTGTCCAGGTTGGGCCACCATATCTAGCTGTGGGCCAGCGGCTTTATCTTTATGATTCTGGAGTGGCCTTCATGCAGTGTCTCTAATGGGGGTTCCCTTAGCTTTGGGGAAATCACTACATGGTTTCCCAACAGCAAGCAGCTCTTTTGGACTGATAGTTCATGTTGTCTGGTATAAAATGGTTTAAATTCCATGCTTGTTGGCTCCTTGGGCCACCCCCTCCATACCCAGTTTAGTACCTGTGCGATTGTTCGGTCTCTCTTTGAGTGGTCGGCTACTTTGGTAGCCATGACAAGCCTGGATGGCAGGGTCTTGATCAGCAATACTGCTGCTGCTGCTGGGGATGGGTCTTCCACAGTTTTCGGAAGTGGGCATCTGCTGAGGGTGTCTGTGTGGCTTAATGAAGTGCCAGGTCGGTGTGTGAGACGGTAATTCTAGGTGGTCAGGAATATTGCCCAAGGCATCATTTGAGGGGACAGGACCTGCGGTGTCTGTTGGTCCCCTGCAATCAGGCCCAGTAGCAGCTTGTGATCTGTCACTAGTTTGAATGGCTGCCCATAAATGAATTCGTGGAATCTCTTTACCCTGGCAACTGCAGCCAATGCTTCTTTGTCAAATTGGCTGTAGTTCCTCTCTGCTGATGTTAGCATTCTGGAGAAGAATGCTATTGGGCCCTCACAACCATCTAGGAACCGGGGGCTCAGAACTGCCCCGACCCTGAATGTTGACGCGTCGCATGTCAGGCTAGAAGCTGGTTCTCATATTGCATGAGAACGCTGTCCAAGGAAATTAAATTTTTTACTCCGGTGAACGCATCCACTTCTTTCCAGCCCCATGCCACCTTCTTGTCTAATAGCTGATGGAGGGGCTCTGCGACAGATGTCTTATGCCACAGGAATACACTAAAGAAGTTGAGGAGCCCCAGGAATGCTTGGAGCACTGTCTTGCTTTTTGGCATCAATGCTGCTTGCATTTTTCCTTGGTGGGGTGCAATCCGGAGGCATCAATTAGGTAGCCCAGGAACTTGAGTTGCCTTACTGCAACTTTGCACTTCTCTTTTTTGACTGGAACTTTTGTAGGACCATCCGTAGTTGGTCGAATAGTTCTATTTTGTCTGTGGCTGATACGAGCACATCATCAAAATATGGGACAATGCCTGGGATGCCATGTAGTAGACGCTCCATCAAACATTGGAAAAGACCATGCTTACTCCAAACTGCAGGCAGCATCGGAATGCACCCCTCTATGTCACGATTGGACTTCGGCTGTGGCATCATCCATAGGGAGCTGCTGGTAGGCTTGGCCAAGATCTACTTTGACAAAAATCTTGCCTTCACCCAAAGAGTGCAGTAAACATTGCACCACCAGTACCAGATATGCTTTCTGCTGTAGGGCTTTATTGATGGTGCATTTGTAGTCCATGCATATCCTGACCGAACCATCTGGCTTCACTGTGGTCACTATGGGAGTCTCCCATCTCGCATGGTCGACTGGTTAAATGAGCTTGTCCAGCTGTTCATCCACCTTGGGCCTCAATGCAAAAGGTACTCTCCTTGGTTTCAGTCGATCGGGATGCGTTTATATTTCCCCACCTCCCCATCGAAAACCTCTGCAAATTTCCTGCTTAAGGCCTTTGCCATTGGTTTGCTGATGGCATTCACTCTAGTTATTCCTAGCCCCAGGGGTGCAAACCAGACCAGTCCCAGGAGGCTTGGCAAGACTCTGTCAACAGCTATCAAGGGGAGCTCGGAAAACTTTTTAAACTGCATTTGGAACATTCTGCTCCCTATGATGAGAATGCTCTTCCCTTGATAGTCCCTGAGTTGGCTGTGGCTGTGGGTTAGCCTCTTCTTTATCAATTTTGGCACTAGGCATTGGATAGTTCTCCAGGAAATGATGGTTGTTGCCGATCCTGTGTCCACCTCCATCTGGCATGGGGATCCCTCAATTTTGATGGTGACATGGACTCTTATTCTTTCTTTGCAGTGTGCTCGCTTGCCTGCTGACCATTTCTGTTTGGCAAGTGTCCATATATATGGTGAAACAGTCGTCCTTGCTTGCCCTTCTCCTTGGGTATGATTTCTTTGATCCAGCTTGGTGTGTGCTGACAAAACCGGGTATCAGGTTGGCGAAAGTGGGTAGCTTTGCATGGCACACAGCTAGGTGCCCCTTCTTCTCACAGAGCTGGCAAATTGTATTCTTGTGTTTGCACATGGCCCAAGGGTGATTCCTGCCATATCCAATGCAGGTGGGTGGCTTCCTTTTGGGGGCCATCTTGCAACCCTTGTCTGCCACCTTTAACTGATTGACGTCATTGTCCTCATTCTCTTCCTCTTCCTCCTCAATGCTTTCTTTCAGTTCTGTTTCCTCATGGTGCACAGATGCTGTCTTCCTCAAATTCAGTGGGCTGCTCAATTGTTGTATCTCCTGCCTCAATTTGGCCGATGACTCTGTGGCATGGGCTTCCTCTAGTGCCAACTGTAGGGTGAGTGTTGGCCAGGCTAGTAGGCACTGGTGTAGCTTTAGATTTCTCACACTGCAGACCAGCCTGTTGTGGTTAGCTGGCAGCAGGTGCGGATGGTGGAGGAGAGCGAGGACTTGGAGGAGGGGCCGGGATCATCAGGAAGTGGACTGCTGCCTTCAGGGATGGTGGGGGCTGGCAGCAGTGATGAGGAGGTTCCAGAAGAGCCTGTGCTAAGTGCGCGTGAGTGCAGGATGATTCATAGAAGAGAACAGCTGAAGCTGCACAGATGACTCGGGAGTAAGGATGCCCCTCCCTCCAGGGAATGTAAGCCTGGTTTTGCAAAGGCAAAAACGTTCGAAGGACTCAGTGTTGTGATTAAAGGCTCTGATTTATTTGAAGACTTCTGCCAAGGTTTTTCTAATTGGACTAATTGGCTGCAAGCCATCTGTTATCTACAAAGAGGTTTATCTGTAGATTGAAGCCGTGAAAGTTTGAGTTACTGAGTTTATCTGTGTTTGCTCTCGGGGAACCTGGCTGGGTCAGAACACAGCCTGTCCATGAGCACCTCATTCGGGTCATGCAATTCACAAGAAATGGCTGCTGCCTGGAGTGCTGCCATATATTTATTGATGGATTTGGCCTCGGCCTGGTTCCGATGGTAGAATGTGTGCCAGGGGGCGATGCAGGAGGGTCTCGGTGCATAGTGCTCCTCCTGCAATTTTTCTTGTAGTGTGTCCCATGATACTGTCTGCAAGGGTTGTGGAGCGACGAGGGCTCTTGCCGTAACGAAGACCCCCGTGACACAGTAACTTAGGAATAGCGCCCATTTATGGTTGTCCATGATGTTTGTAAAGTTGTTGGCTTCCAAGATGCACTCAAAGCAGACGATGTAAGCATCCCACGTTTCTGATGCTGGATTGAATAGTGTGAACGGCAGAGGTGTAGCCATCTCCACTAGCTCCGTGTGCTCGACGTTGTGGCCATGTTCCTTCAGGCTTCTGCAGTGGTTCATGCGGTTCTTGTTTCCATCTGATCCCACCTTCGTCGCCAGTGTTAAATTGGGCGATGGATGGACAAAGAGCCGGCAGTTGCAACAGCGTCTTTATTCAGCAACAAACAGTAACTAGGAGTTCCATCGTGTCATCTAATCTGGCTGCAGGCTCTCTTTTATAGAGAGCTGTCAGCCATTAGCCAACAGATTTAAACTATTTTCCCATGTGTTGGGCAGAACAGAGGGGAAACTCCTGTCCGTGCATGTGCATACACAACACTTAACTTTTATGGTCATTTTCTATTGTGAGAACATTAAAAATAAAATTATGTTGCTTGCTATCAAAGAAAAAATATATATCTACCTCTATCCTCATACATAACACACATATACACATGCTATATACATACATACATACACATACACCACACAAGTGGATAGATAGATAGATAGATAGATAGATAGATAGATAGATAGATAGATAGATAGATAAATAATGGATGGACAGATGGCGATAGATAGATAAATAGATAGATGATAGATAAATAGATAGATAGATAGATAGATAGATAGATAGATAGATAGATAGATAGATAGATAGATAGATAGATAGATAGATAGATAGATAGATAGATAGATAGATAGATAGATAGATAGACAGACCCTAACATATAAATACACATAAATGTTAATCACTCTCCACCTTGAATACATAGCAGAAGGAGGAAACTTGAGAGTTCACAAAGTTGATGCTACATGGAATAAAACGGTGATTGAATCTGGAGGCTCTTGGGGTACCCCAAAGCCCCCTCCCAAAGGAAAGAAGGAAACCAGGACGTGAAGGGGAGATGCAGCGTCCCAGACAATCCTGAAGACCCAGATCAAGCATCGCTTCTGGTGTCCAGCCCAGAGCTGACCCCGAAGGAACCGGCTGGGCTTTGGGGGGAAGGAAGTGGGCAGCGGGGATGCAGCTCCAGCTGGCAAGGTCTCATCCCGGATGCACGGAGAGGCTTCGGCGCTAAAAGGCCCAGAGATGGGATCTTGCTTGCTCTGGGGGTCCAACTCCAGGAGAATCTCTCATCCTTGGAATCTTCTATTCTGCAGAAAAACCCAGGGTGTGTATGTATCGGGACTTTTTTCCCCTTCATTAAATCAGAGGTGGGCATGGCCAGGATGTGACGCATCCAGCCCGTGGACTGTGATTTTCATAGGTCTGCTCTAGACGAGCCAAACCCAATTCCTGCAACACTTTTGCATTTCCTACTTTAACCTTCTCTTGAACCAAATACACATAAAAACCCCTTGGTCAACTCTACTGTTCCCGTCAAGATCACCCAGTGCCCATTTATGAGCAGATCCAGCCCACTAATTTCATTAGGGACACCACGGCAGCTGAGTTCAAACTCAACAGAATTTGTACAATCGCTGGTACTTAGACACAGCCTCCTGTTTTTATATAAATTGTTTAATTGTTTAATTGTTATTTAAGACAAACATAGACAAACAAAACATAAAAACATCAAGCCATCTTCCATATATATACATACAGTGTGTCGATTGGTTTACAAATGGTTTTGTGCTTCCACTTCGTAGTCTTCAATTACAATTACATTGTATATATTCTCATATTGTCAATCAAATATTCCTAAATACATTAATATCATTATTAATCAATCATTTGACTATACTATTATTCATTCATGTTTTACAAGATAATCCATATTTTATTTAATTTGTTTTGTGACAGTTCATATTATCATATCAGATCTATCCTACAATGATTTTGCAGATATAATAAAAAAAATACATTTTTATATATTCATTATGTTCTAAAAATCTACATATTTCATTACCATGTTTTATTGTCTAACCATTGATAGAATAGATCCCAAATTTTATAAAATTGTTTATCTTTTTGTTCTCTGATTTCAAATATCAATCTACTCATTTCAGCACATTCCAATATTTTCTTAATCATTTCCTCCTGTGATGGTACTTTCTCATTTTTCCAGTTTTTGGAAAATACAATCCTAGCCGCTGTTAATACATTTACAATCAAGTATTTCAATTCTTTACTATATATTTCAGGTAAAATTCCCAGTAAAAATATCTCTGGTTTCAAGTCTATATGCTTTTTTGTCATTTTTTCCAACCATGTGTGGATTTTAGTCCAATATTTTTTGGCATCTGCACAAGTCCACCACATATGGTAATATGAGCCAGGTACTTGATGACATTTCCAACATTTTTCAGGTTTATTCTTGAACATTCTTGCTATTCTTGTCGGGGGGGAAATGCCACCTGTAAAACATCTTATACAAATTTTCTTTATATGCAGTTGACATTGTCATTTTATAGTTTTGAGACCACAATTTTTGCCATTTCTCTAGATCAATCCCATATCCAAAATTCTTCCCCCAAGCAATCATAGTTTCTTTAACTTGTTCTTCTTCTAGTTTAATTTCTAATAGATATCCATACAATTTTTTAATCACCTTTTCATCAGTACCTGTCAAAATCTTATCTAAGTCAGTCAGTTTATCATAGAAACCTTCTGTTTTAGAATCTTTATCATACCTTGAATGTATTTGCGCATATGAAAACCAATTCATCTTTATACCTTGTTCTTCTAATTTTTGCATAGATTTAAGTTCACCCTTTTCATTCAATATTTCACCATATTTAACTGTTTGTTCCTTTTTGTATATTATAGGATAAGAAAAAGCTTCAATAGTCGATAGCCAGACTGGAATTTTCAAATAACATTGCCTTTTAGTCTTCTCCCAGTAGCCCTGTGTTTTAGTTCCTTTATACCATAAAAAAGCATGCCACCCCAACAACAGACCATGTCCTAGTGTCAACAATCTAGCATTTCTTAATGTTATCTATTCCTTAACCCACATCAAATTTGTAGCTTGGTAGTACAACTCCCAATTAGGCAAACCAAATCCTCCTCTTATTCTAGCATCTTGCAAAAGTTTTAATTTTATTCTCGCTTTCTTACCTTGCTATATGTATTTCAACACAATTTTATTTAAATCTTCAAAATAATCTTTTCCAAGCCTAATTGGAATTGTTTGAAACAAATATAAAATTCTAGGTAATGTATTCATCTTGATTGTTGATATTCTCCCTATTAATGACAGTTGTAAATTTTCCCATTTTGCCAAATCTAGCGCTATCTGCTGCTTAAGTTTAATACAGTTATTCTCTTTTAGTGTACTACATCTTGCTGTCAAATGTATCCCCAAGTACTTCATCTTATTCATCACCTGGATTTTTAATACATCCGCCAGTTCTTCCTTTTGTCTTGATAACATATTCTTTGTCAAGATCTTTGTTTTGTCTTTGTTTATTTTCAAACCAGCCACCTTCCCATATACCTCTATCTTTTCTATCAATATTAATGCTGTTTCTAGTGGGTCTTCTAAGATGAAAGCCAGATCATCTGCAAATGCTTGCAATTTAAATTCTTCTTTTTTAATTTTCATCCCTTTTATGTCCTTTTCTTCTCTAATATTTCTGTTTAGCACTTCCAAGGTTAACACAAACAACAAAGGTGACAGTGGGCACCCTTGTCTTGTTCCTTTTCTTATATCGATAGAGTCCGTTAATTCTCTCTCTATCATTACCTTTGCTGTTTGCTTATGATATATAGCTTCTATTGCTTGGATGAATTTTTTACCAAAACCCATCTGTTCCAGCTGTAATAACATGAATCGCCAATTCACATTATCAGATGCCTTCTGTGCATCTAGAAATATCAGAGCCATTTGTTTTTCAGGGTGTGCTTCGTAGTATTCCAAAGTGTCCAAAATTACTCTCATATTGTCTTTAATTTGTCTCTTTGGCAGAAATCCATTTTGGTCAGAGTGAATAAAATTATTTAGGTATTTTTTAAGTCTTTCTGCCAATATTGAAGCAAAAAATTTATAATCTGCATTTAGTAGGGAAATAGGTCTGTAATTCTTGATTTGTAATGGGCCGGCCTTCTCTTTTGGGATAAGTGTAATATAAGCTTCTGACCATGATTTAGGTATCTTCTTCTTTGACATAACTTCATTCATAACTTCTAGCAATGGAAGATTCAACAATTCTTGTAGTGTTTTATAAAATTCCGCCGGAAGTCCATCTGGGCCTGGTGCCTTTCCATTATTTTGCTTCTTAAGTGCTTCAGTTAACTCCATCGTCGTTAAATTACTTTCTAACATTATTTCAATCTCTTTAGGTATCTGGGGTAGATTAGCATTCTGTAAGTACTGTTTAACTCTTTCCTCATCAATATTCTCTTGTGTGTATAGTTTCCCATAATAGTCTCGTATAATTTCCTTCTTCTCTTTACTACCATAGCAAACTTGGCCTTGGTCATCTATTAATTGCAATATTTTCCTTGATTCTTTCTCCTTTCTCAGTTTATATGCTAACCATCTACCTGGTTTATTCGCATCTTCAAAGTAGTTCTGTTTCGTGCCTCTAATTTTCTGTGCTAATTCTTCTTTTTCCATTAATCCCGTTTTATGTTTAATTATATCCATTTTGAAGTTAATGTCCTTTTTCTGTGGCATTTTCTGTAAGTCTTTTTCAAGTCCTTTATACTGCTGTTTGTGTTGTCCACGTAGGTTTTTCAATTCCGTGAACAAGAACGTCTCTCTACGGGACATCCTCAGGGGCAGCCATGTCACAAGGATAAATTCTTTCAGCCTGATGACCTCTAAGCAATGAGGGGCCCTATTCTCCAAAGCGCCTGAAGGCAGGATGAGAAGCAGAGGGTGGGATCCGATCCAGGAGAGAAGCAACCTGAGAGGGAGAACAATTAACCGGTGGGACTGTTTGCCTCCAGAAGGTGTGGGGGCTCCGTCACTGGAGGCTTTTAAGGAGGGACTGGACAGCCATTTATCTGGAATGGTCCAGGGAGGAGTGGACGTAAGGCTTGTGGACTTCAACGCCCAGGATTTCCCAGGCAGCATGGGGAGCATGTGGGAATTCTGGGAGCTGACCTTCACAAGCTTTAAAGTTCCAAAGTCAGACGGCCCTGGTATATGGTGGCAAGAAAGGTTGTAAAATGGACAGCCATTTATCTGGAATGGTCCAGGGAGGAGTGGACGTAAGGCTTGTGGACTTCAACGCCCAGGATTCCCCGGGCAGCATGGATAGCATGTGTGAATTCTAGGAACTGAACTTCACAAGCCTTAAAGTTCCTGCTCAAGCAGGGGTTGGACTAGAAGACCTCCAGGGTCCCTTCCAACTCTATTATTCTATCTGCTAACACCTGTGTTCAAGTGGAGCTCATGAGAATCCCCCAGTGTTTGGCCCCTGAAGGTATCCCAGACCTTTTGAGCATGAGTGCCATTGACCTCTGTATGCTTGTTGTAGGTGCCATGTCTAAGGACCAGCAATTGTACAAATTCTGTTGTGATTGAGCTCAGTTGCCGTGGTGTGCTCCATAAAATTAGTGGGCTGGATCCGCTCATAAACAGGGCACTGGGTGATCTTGACGGGAACTCTACAGTTGACCAAACTCAAAAACTAAACTCTTCCATCTTGCCTGGAAGAAGAGAATTCCCCACCAACTGAATTTGGGTACTAGAATCCGGATTGTTCCTATGAGGAGAATGAACCTTGTGCTGTCCAGACAGTTTAGAGTTAATGGGATTTGGGATAGTTAGTTAGGAATTGTGAGCTGTCCCCTTAAGGGAATGCATCATGGTAAATGTAGTTAAGGTATCCTGGGAAATGTAGTCCATGTCATGTGGTCAGATCTGTAATCCTCATTGGTCACTAAACTGACCCTTGTTGGGTTGGGGGAGGCTCCCTCACTTTTGCCTGAAGCCATTACCATGCGGCTGCTTCAATCATCATGGGGTTGAGACCTTATTATCTTCCTACACTACAATGCAGATATGCAAAGGATTGGACATTAAGAAGAACCTCATCATAAATGTGAGTTGACAGGATGCCTGATGAACCAATAAAAAAGACTTTGTATGGATGCTTTGTGGAGTTGATCTGTCTGCTTTATGCCATCCAAATATTAATAAGCAAAACAGTAGGAAGATAATTTAATCTTGATTCCTGGAAGCAGTAAAAAGATAAAGATAAAATAGAAAGATAAAGACAAAGGTATTTTGAAGCCAGGAGTAAATGTTCATGCTATTCCTTTGTTCCTCAAACCTATTTATCATGGCTGCAGGAAGGGGCAAATTCACCCCCCTTTTCTCTTCAGCGAAAGAAGTGCTGTGTCTCAAATTACAACTCCTAACTCAGAAAGAACCAATCTGCAAAACAAAGGGAAGGGCCAGGTATTCCTCATCCATCCCTGTATTCATCCAATTACAAACCCTTTCCAAATGCAATGCAAAAGTTTTATAAATCTTGCTGGTATTTCTAGAAAGGAAAACTAATTTTGCCCTGCTCATTCCAGCTGAAAGACTTCGCATTTCTTCTGCTCTCCACTGCTTCGAAACGGCAATTTAGAGGGACCCTTTTCTCCTCTGGCCATTTTATTGGGGGTCGTAATTCATTACCGACAAACTGTCTTCAAAGCAAAGGAGCCCCCGCAAGACACAAGGCTAATTCAAGCAGCTATATGAACAAAGGAGCAATTCCTTTTTGATCAAAAACCTAGAGTTTATCCATCTTTACTAAAACATTTAACAGTATAACTCTGCATGCAACCTTTGGAGTGCTGTACCTTTGGAGTGTTGAATTCGTTTGATGATTTTCTCTTCCAGCGAGGAAACAGTAAATTCCTCTGGGGCTCACCCCCCCCCCCGCCCCCACACACACACACACACACACACACACACACACAGAGAGAGAGAGAGACTTAAGCAAAGCAGCCCACAGCACCATCTGGTGGTCTAAGAGAATTCAAAGAAATTTTCACAAGAAGTAGATTAACTTTTCCAAATTTAACCAGTGTTTAACCAACGAAAATTCCTCTTTTTTAATTATTGCGGCAACATTAAGCAACTTAATGCAAGGTTCCAGTACTACCTGCAGCCTAACCTGTGCTTAGCAACAGTGTCTTCCAGACCTAGCAAGCAACACTAACAGGCAACCCTGCGTTTTGCTCTCACGTCTTCAGACTCAGCAACGCCTACTATAGCGCCCACTTGTGTAGCAAGCATGCAATGCACCCTAAAAGCAGCCATATTGTGCAGCGCCACCTACATGCTCAAGTACTACATTTTCCAAAATTCACCTTTGCCAATTTGAAGCATGGCAACTTCTTCAGCCATGACAGATGTCCCTGAAGTACCAGAGGACTCGAACCCTCCACCCACCCTAGATGTAAACGTGGAGCATGGTTCCCAAAACCCTCATCCGGACATCCAAACCTCCGAAGACATGGTGATACCTCAAGAAAACCTACGACCTCAGATGGCATAGGAAGCATACCTCACCCGCGGTGGCACGCTTCAAAGAGGATTGGGCCAGGCAGTATCGCCGTCATGCAGATGCATGGATGGAGCTGGTAAGGATCTGCAATACCCCCCAAAGCAAGTTGCCCCTCAAGAGCCTCCTACTAATGCAGAAAGAGATAGAGGAGCATCTCACACGGTGGAGAGACAGTGAAAGTAAGCTCAAGTTGAACCTGGAAGACCCAGAGCTCCAAGAACACATTCAATGGTTCGAGGAGGTGCACAAAGAGTGCGAAGACTGCATCCGGGAAGAGAAAAACTCCCTCCAGGCCGCGCTCTTCGATGCGCTACAGGAGGAACAAATACCAAGGGAGAAGGCCACATACGACATAGGTCTTCAATCAATCCTGATTGGTCACTAAATTGACCCTTGTTGGGTTGGGGGAGGCTCCCTCACTCTTGCCTGAAGCCATTACCATACGGCTGCTTCAATCATCGTGGGGTTGAGACCTTAGGATCTTCCTACACTACAATTCAGATATGCAAAGGATTGGACATTAAGAAGAACCTCATCATCCATGTGAGTTGACAGGATCCCTGATGAACCAATAAAAAAGACTTTGTATGGATGCTTTGTGGAGTTGATCTGTCTGCTTTATGCCATCCAAATATTAATAAGCAGAACAGACCTGAATCTGAAAATGGGCAGCACCAAAGGTTGAGCCCACTGGGGTGGGAGAGGAAGGGGTCCTATCTAGTGACCAGCCAGGCTGCAACTGGGAGTTGTGAAGTGGCCCAGGAGGAAGAGATCCAGAACCCCACTACTCCTCCATGAGATCTCCCCTCGTGCTTCCCACAGATCAGGGCATCTTCCCACTGCAGCCTCTGATGCCGCCTTGGGAGGTGAGACTGCCCACTGGACCCATAAGTTGAGGGTGGAGTTGGGAAGAACCGGGATATGTGTGAGGGTGGGGGAGTTTAAGAGACATGGGGGATACATTTGAAATACAGTTTTGGAATTAATGATAACAAAATTCTTCCTGTGGAAAAATACATTTGATTTTAAAAATAGTGATGAAAAACTGGAAAATTGGACTAGAAAGAAGTAAACGGAACTAAACTTTACAATGAGCCACGGTGGCGCAGTGATTAGAGTGTAGTATTGCAGGCCACTTCTGCTGACTACAGATTGCCTGCAATTTGGCAGATCAAAATTCACCAGGCTCAAAGGTGACTCCGCCTTCCCTCCTTCCCAGGTGTGTAAAATGAGGACCCCGACTGTTGGGGGCAAAAGGCTGACTCTGGTGAAACCATTTAGAAAGGGCTGGAAAGTAGCATATAAGCATATTGCTAATTTAGAGGACACTTAATTTTTGTTACTTTCTCTGTTGGAAGAGGGGGGGGGGGGGGGAAAAAGGTAAGGGGAAAGAAATTTTGTGGGGGGGGGGAGGGGGGGGTATTTGTGGGGGGGGGGGGAGGGAGGGGGGGGGGGGGAAGGTGGTTTTTGGGAAATGTAATGGTGGGGTTTTTTGGGGTATTGAGGGGATGTGTATCCTTTCTTTGGATAGGGGGGGGGGGGCCGGGTGGGAAGGGGGGGGGGGGGAGGGGGGGGGGGGGGGGGGGGGAGGGGGATTTGGTGGTGGGGGGGATTTTTGGGCTATTTGGGACACATTAGTTTATCATAATTTTTTAAAAAAAAAAATATTAATGATTAAATAGGAAAAAAAAGTGGGAGAAAATTAGGGTATTTTACGGGGGAGCGGGGGGGGGGGGGGGGGGGGGGGAAGGAAAAAGGGGAAAGTAAGGAGGAGGGGATTTGGGGGGTGGGGGGGGGGGGGAGAAGGGTTGACCGGTCTTGTTTTTTTTGTTTTTTTTTTTTTTTTTTTTTTTTTATTTGTCCTTTGTTTTTGTTTTCACAATTTGGATTTTTTTTTTTTTTTTTTTTAATAAATGGGAAAAAAAAAAAAAAAAAAAAATTCCAAAACGGGCTTGTTAAAAGGTTTGAAAACTTTTCTGAGGGAGAAAAAGAAAAGAAATTAATTTCTGCAACGTTATTTGACAGGACAAAAGATCAAAATCGTTCAAAGTAAAAACCAGACTAAGCACTGGGAAATGCTGACTTCTAGTCTCTCCTTGGCCCTGAAAGTGGCTGGGTGACTCTGAGCCAATCACCAGGAGATGGGAGTTGTAGTCCACGGAGCCCTCCCGGCCACTCCGCCAGCCGACCTTTCCCGCCGGAGCCCCGGGAGACGAAACCTTCCCCGCAGGAGCCATCCGGAGGCGCGGGGCGGAGGGGCGGGGGCGGGCAGGTCTCCCAGCCCGGCCCTACGGAGGGGGGGGGAGGGCCGGGCTGGGAGACCCGCCCGCACCCCGTGGGGGGTGATGGGCGCCGGAGTGGAGTCGGAGGCGGCTCAGTCGCCCAACCATCGCCATGAGGTCCGCTCGCAGCCCCCTCCTGCTCCTCCTGCTCCTCTTGGCGGTCGCCTCTGCCGTCTGGGATGCTCTGTACGTCGCTTCCGAAAAATGTGAGTGGGGCGAGCGGTGCAGGGGATGGGGATGGTGCGAGGCGGAGGGGCCGTGGGATGCTCGGACCCCGAAAGTCCCAGAGAACCCCGTTCCGCACGGCTGGGAGCCCTGCAAAGAGCCCCGTCCTTCTGCTGCTGCCCCGGACACGGGAAGAGCCGCGGTCCTGCGTTGCTTCGGGAAGCCCTGGACGGGCGACGGGCGGGCTTTCTTCGGCTCCCCGTCGCGGCCTGTCGGGCTCCCGGCTGCCCAAGGACGCCGCCCACCTCGGGGCCATCGCCCTCCGGACGCCGTTCCGAAGGGGCGAAGCGGGGGGGGAGGTCCGGAATCGGCTCCTCGGGCAGAATCCCGGAGGAACTGGGAAACCGGGAGGAGACGTCGATGAACGGAGGTCCCCGCCTCTCCCACCCTCCACTCCCCGGCAAACGCTGCCCCCACCCGCGGCTTCTTTTAAGGCTCGATTGATTGATTGATTGATTGATTGATTGATTGATTGATTACATTTCCATGCCGCGCATCTCCCCTACGAGGTGACTCTGGGCAGATTACAGATTATGAAACCAAGTGAAAAATAATTACAGTATAATTCGACTATTCACACAATTAATTTTATTAAGATGATAACGTTAACACCCCGGAACGGAGCAGGGAGTTAAGAGGCTTGATACAAATATCGATAGAATTAGAGAAGCTAAGAGTTCGTAGGCTCTGGAAGGTCATCTAGTCCACCCTGTGCGGAGTGCAGGAAGCTCCCTGGCAGATGCCCCCCCAGCCCTGCTCAAACCCTCCAGGGCGGGAGAGCTCACTGCCTCTGAATGGGGTCCAGGCCAGAGTCAAGCAGCTGTCAGGATGCTCAAAGCTTCCCCTCCCCCACCTTGATCTCCCCCCTTGCTGCTTCCCAAGGCTAAGTCACCTCCACACGTTCCCTCCTTCCAAGGCCCCCCAACTCCGGGCACCCTTTCTCCTTCCCTCCTGGGGGCCAAAGTCCTCCCTCGACTTCAGGCCACAGAACTGAGTGACACATGCTAGGTGTGAACCGAGCAGCCCCAAAGAGGGAAAGGGAATCGTGGCTTCTTCCCATCCAGAGTCTGTGCTTCTCTAGGGGTTTAGAGGGACTTGCAATCCAGAGATTCCCCACCCCTGCAATGCTCCTGGGGGGGAGCAAATCAGACCAGATCGACCAGTCCCCCCATTGCATTCAGGGGGTCCAGAAGAGGCTGAGCTGAGCTGAATTGGAAAACCTCTTTCAGTTCTGACGTCTCTTTCTGTGCACGAAGTAAACCGTCCAGATTAAACATAAAGATTTTGATCCCAATTTAGAAACCTGGTTCGGTTTGGAGAATCAAATGAATCTCCTTGAAACTGAAGCTCCCAACCAAAATCTAACCTTGTTGTTTTTTTGTATACTTGTTTCCTGGGTTATTCTTCCCCTGCTGTTTTTAACCACACACACACACAGAGACACACAGACACACAGATGCATGGCTATTTCTCCTTGCATAAACCTTGTCCTCAGAGCCTCTCCAAAAGAAACTGAGATTGGATGTGGCATTCCCAATTGGGAATTGGGATAGTTAAGTAGGGATTGGGAGCTGTCCCCTTAAGGGAATGCCTTATGGTAAATGTAGTTAATGCATCATGGGAAATGTAATTCATGTCATGTGGTCACATCTGTAATCCTGATTGGTCACAGAATTGACCCTTGATTGGGTTGGGGGAGTTTTTCTTCTCTCTTGCTTGGACCCCAGCACCCTGTTGGTGTTTCACCCTTTGCTCCTTCGTTATGGGATGAAGATCACTATAATTTCACACTATGAAGTCAGCTGTGCAAAGAATTGGACATTAGATGAATCTCGACATACCTGTGAGTTATACCTTGAGAATGTCTTGTGATCCAATAAAGAAACTTTGAAACAAAACCAGCCCAGAATCCAGAGGGATCCTCCCTGGGTCAAGAGACACTCCCGAAGACCCCGGGGCTCTGGATGCAAACTCTATTAGGGCGGAGGTCTCCAACCTGGGCAACTTTAGGACCTGTGGACTTCAACTCCCATAATACCTCAGCCAGTTAAAGTTCTAACTCCCCAGGAATTGAAGTCCACAAGTCTTAAACTTGCCCAGGTTGGAGACCCCAGGGTTAAGGGGCTGCTCTATACATACATACACACACACACACACACACACACACACCTAGAGCACCTACAACTGAGCCAAGGTTTGAGTTTCTGAATCTCCTCCCTTGCTAGACTTCAAAACATGCGCCACCTTGCCCGACTATTCCAAACAGTGCAGGAAGCCTGAAGGACGGTTTTTCCACAACTTCACCTCCAAGATCTGTGAGCCTTTCAGGTTCTACGGCTGCGCCGGGAACGAGAACCACCACCCCACTAGGAAGGAATGCGAGGAGGCCTGCATACCGCCTGGTGAGCCCCGGCGGAGGAGGGCGTGTGAGAAAGGGGCAGGGGCCATAGGGATCCTGGGGGGCGGGCTGAGGAGCAGCAACGGGCTGCGTGAGGGGCGCTTCCCAGAGCCCATGGGAGGGTTCTGCCCCCTGAGCCCCCACTGAGAAGCCCCCCCCCTTTTCCTCACCCATCGGGGCAGCCCTTCTGAGGGGATAGGTGGAAGGCTGGGGTCCTGTAGAGACTGGGACTCAAGCCATGGGGGTTGCAGGGGGCTTCACCGGCCATTGGCCTGAACCCAGGGCCCGCCTGGCAAGCAGCGCAAACTCAGAGGCTTCCTTTCAAGAAGGGGGGGCTGAAGGGAGGGGGGGTCCCTGAGACAGGCAGGCAGGTAATGCTTTGGTGGGGAGGGGAGGCAGAGTCCCCAGTCTCTGATGCCTTCCTTCCTAACCCTTGCAAAATACTTCGTTCTCCTTGGAGAGGGGTGGGTGCTAATTTTCCATCCTTCCTTCCTTCCCTCCTCCCTGCCTCCTTTCTTTTTTCCTTCCTCCCTTCCCCCCCTTATGTCCTTCGTTCCATCCATCCTGCCTGCCTGCCTGCCTCCCCCCCTCCTCCCTCCGTCCCTCCCCCTTTCCTTCCTTCCTGCCTGCCTGCCTTCCTTCCATCCTCCCTCCCTCCTGCTTTCCTTCCTTCCTTCCTTCCTTCCTTCCTTCCTTCCTTCCATCCTCCCTCATTCCTTTCTTTTTCCTTCCTCCCTTCCCACCTTATCTCCTTCATTCCTTCCATCCTGTCTGCCTTCCTCCCTCCCTCTCCCCTTTCTTTCCTTCCTTCCTTCCTTCCACCCTCCCTCCCTCCCGCCTTCCTGCCTGCCTGCCTGCCTTCCATCTTCCCACCCGCCCTCTCTGCCTTCTTCCCTCCTTCCTTTCTGCTTTCCTTCCTTCCTGCCCTCCTTCCTTCCATCCATCCTCCCTTTTAAATTCTTCGGATCAATCTTTGTAAACAGCAGTGGCTCATGCCTAATATTTCATAGTAGAATCACAGACAACGATCTAATACACATTGAATTCACAAAAAAATAACGTCGAAAAAGCACTACGTAGTCTAAAACCATCTCTATCTATTGGACCTGCCTCCTTCCGTCTCTGCCTTCTTCCTTCCTTCCTTTCTGCCTTCCTTCCTTCCATCCATCCATCCTACCTCCCACCCACCCTCCCTCCCTTCTTCCTTCTTGCCTTCCTTCCTTCCCTCCCTCCCTCCTTCCTTTCATCCTCCCTTTTACATTTTTTGGCTCAGTCTTTGTAAATAGTAATGGCTCATGCCCAATATTTCCTACTCATACCACAAATAATTTCAATGGTCTAATACATATCGATTTTACAGAATACATTGTTGAAAAAGCACTGCGCAATCTAAAACCATCTCTATCTATTGGACCGGACGGAATATGTGCCTACTTCTTAAAAAAGCTATCCACTGCCATAGCCGAACCTCTAAGCATAATCTCTGAAAAATCTTTCAGGACCAGTTCTTTGCCAAAACTCTGGTCACAAGCCACGGTCATCCCCATCTTTAAAAAGGGAGACCCCAGCCTAGTTGAAAATTACAGTCCAATCATCTTATGCTGCGTCACCTGTAAAGTCATGGAATCAATTATTAATCAAACCATTATCCTCCACTTAGAGACAAACAACCTACTCTCCAATAAACAATTTGGTTTCAGAAAAAAACTATCCTGTAATCTGCAACTCTTACACTGCAAAAACATATGGACGACACAACTCGACCAGGGCAAAGCAATAGACGCGATCTACATAGACTTCTGTAAAGCCTTTGATTCAGTGGTACACGACAAACTACTCCTAAAAATAAAATCCTATGGTATCTCTGGACAACTGAATAACTGGATAGAAGCATTCCTGTCAAACAGACAACAAATGGTCAAAATTGGGAGCGTCCTATCAAATTCAGTACCTGTCAATAGTGGTGTTCCCCAAGGCAGTGTTCTAGGACCAACTCTCTTCATACTCTACATAAACGACCTCTGTGATCATATTAAGAGCAATTGCGTTCTCTTCGCTGACGATGTAAAGCTGTTCAATACCACAGACAATACTGCTACCCTACAAAAAGAACTTGACTATGTATCAGAATGGTCAAACAAATGGCAACTTCAAATCTCAACAAATAAATGCTCTGTCTTACATATTGGCAAAAAAAAATCAGAAAATAAAATACAAGCTGAATAGTCAAGATCTTGTTGATGACTCAAGCTCTGTAAAGGACCTTGGAATACTCACCTCTAATGATCTAAGTGCTAGAGCCCACTGCAACTACATAGCCAAAAAGGCATTAAGAGTTGTTAACCTAATCCTACGTAGCTTTTTCTCTGGTAATATCACACTACTAACTAGAGCATACAAAACATTTGCTAGACCAATTCTCGAATACAGCTCATCGGTCTGGAATCCGCATTGCATATCAGACATTAATGCAATCGAGAGAGTCCAGAGATATTTCACAAGAGTCCTCCACTCCTCTACTTGCAACACAATACCCTATGCCTCCAGACTTGAAATTTTAGGCTTAGACAACTCAGAACTACACCGCCTTTGGTCCAACCTAAGTGTAATACACAAAATTATCCATTGCAATGTCCTACCCATCAATGAATATTTCAGCTTCAACCATAACAACACAAGAGCAAGCAATAGATACAAACTCAAGGTAAACTGCACCAAACTCGATTGCAGGAAATACGACTTCAGCAACAGAGTGGTCAATGTCTGGAATCCTCTACCTGACTCTGTGGTTTCTTCCCCAAACCCCACAAACTTTAACCTTAGACTGTCTACTATCGACCTCACCCCTTTCCCAAGAGGTCTGTAAGGGGGCATGCATAAGCGCACCAATGTGCCTACCGTCCCTGTCCTAATGTTCCCTTTTTATTCGTATCCATTTCATGTATTCATAAGCATGCTTATACTTATATCTGTTATCTAATACATGCTTGACAAATAAATACATTAAAAAAAAAAAAAAACATCCATGTAGCTGCCCACCTGATGCCCCCCTCTGTCCCGTCCTTTCCCCCTGCAGACCTCTGCCGGATGCCTCCTGATCACGGGCCTTGCAAGGAAAAACTACAACAACGCTGGTTTTACAACCCAAAGACCAAAAGGTGCAAGAGATTCACTTTCAAGGGCTGCAAGGCGAATGCCAACAACTTCAAAACACCTTTGGAGTGCCAAGAGAAGTGCCCCAAGGGAGGTGGGTGTGCGTTGCTGGGGGGGCTGCTGGCAACCAGCAGCTACTCAGAAAGGGGGGGCTGAAACAGGCAGGTAACGCTTGATGGGGGGGGGCGAAGAGTCCAGAATTAACACCCAAAACGAGAGATTCGCTGTATTTGTACCCCTCCAATCCTCACCTTAATGAGGTGCCTCCCAGTTCTGCTCCATTCATGCTCTGCACAGCAGAAGCACCTGCCCCTCCCCCTCACTTCCAGGGGGCTCCTGACTGAAAGAAAGTAAAAATACCCAAATTCAGCCTTCAGGAAAGGGGAGGGCTTGGGGGAGGGGGAGGGAAGACTCAGTCCCCACCCTGATTCCCTCCTTCTGTCCTCCCTCCCTCCCTCCCTCCTTCCTTTCTGCCTTCCTTCCATCCTCCCTCCTTTCCTCCTTCCTTCCTTCATTCCTTCCTTCCATCCTACCTACCTCCTTCCTTCCTTCCTTCCTTCCTTCCATCTCCCTCACTTCCTTCCATCCCCCTTCCTTCTTCCTCCCTCCTTCCTTCCATCCTCCCTCCCTTCCTCCTTCCTTCCTTCCTTCCATCCTCCCTCCCTCCCTCCTTCCTTCCTTCCTTCCATCCATCCTCCCTCCCTTCCTCCTTCCTTCCTTCCATCCTCCCTCCCTTCCTCCTTCCTTCCTTTCCTTCCATCTCCCTCACTTCCTTCCATCCTCCCCTCCTCCCTCCCTCCCTCCTTCCTTCCTTCCTTCCATCCTCCTTCCCTTCCTCCTTCCTTTCCTTCCATCTCCCTCACTTCCTTCCATCCTCCCTCCCTCCCTCCTTTCTTCCTTCCTTCCATCCTCCCTCCCTTCCTCTCCTTCCTTCCTTCCATCCTCCCTCCCTTCCTTCCTTCCTTCCTTTCCTTCCATCCTCCCTCCCTCCCTTCCTCCTTCCTTCCTTTCCTTCCATCTCCCTCACTTCCTTCCATCCTCCCTCCCTCCCTCCTTCCTTCCTTCCTTCCACCCTCCCTTTTGAAACATCTATACAGCTGCCCACCTGATGCCAACCTCTAATCCCCTCCCCCCCCCCGCAGACATCTGCAGGCTGCCTCCTGATCGCGGGCCTTGCAAGGAGAAAATGCAGCGCTGGTTTTACGACCCAAAGAACAAAAGGTGCAAGAAATTCACTTTTACGGGCTGCAAGGTGAATGCCAACCACTTCAAAACACGTGCAGAGTGCCAGCGGAAGTGCCCCAAGAGAGGTCGGTGTGCATTGCTGGGGGAGGGGGGGCCTGACAGGTGGGAGGCCGTGTGGGAAGGAGCAGAAATTCCCACCTTGAGTGCGAGGGAGAGGAAGGGGGAAATGAGAGGTCCCCCCCTTTCACCGGCCGCCCTGCAGAAGGAGCCCCTCTCCTTGCTCCCTCTGCCCGAGATTCTGCTGCGGGATCCGTCCCTCTGTATTCTGTCCTCTATAATGACTGACTGAATGTATAAAGGCAGATAGATAACTCCACAAAGCATCCATACAAAGTCTTTTTATTGGTTCATCAGGCATCCTCAAGATAACTCACAGTTATGTCGAGATACATCTCAATGTCCAACTCTTTGCATAGCTGACTTTCTGGTGTAAAAGGATGGTAATCTCTTATCCCTTTCATCCCATAACGTAGGAGCAGGGGTAGAGATGCATGAGGCTGGGTTCAGGCAAGAGTGAAGAAACCTCCCCCAACCCACTAAGGGTCAACTCAGTGACCAATCAGGGTTACAGATGTGGCCACATGACATGAAGTACATTTCCCAGGATACCTTAACTCCATTTCCCATGATGCATTCCCTTAAGGGGACAGCTCCCAATTACTAACTAACGATACCAATTCCCATTAACTATAACTGGCGGGACTAGCACACTCTGGCCAAGAGGAGAAGGAGGACCCTGGATCTCTTGGCAAGGCTGTCTATCCTCTGGGACAGCATATCCCCTGCTCCACCCTCCCCGGCCCTTCAGCCTGCCCCAGGAGAGAGGCTGTTAAATATGCATGACGCCACATGTACATGAGCCTACGTCGTAGTGGCTGAAGTGTTACAGCCAGCGCTGGCCGCGTTTGTGTGCTTTTTGAATCCAGTTTGTAAATAAGAGTTTCTAGCATTCCTGAGTCCTGTTCCTTCCTGATCTGTGCCCATTTAACAGAGGGTCCGCTTCCCCCAGGGAGGGGGGGCTGGGGGACACCCCAAGGGAGGCACCTAGACTGGCCGGAGTGTCACAAAGGCCGAGGCTGGAGCAGAGCAGCCCCTCAGAGCGGGGGAGGGGGGGTCTCTCTGGTTCTTGGCCTGGCAAGAAGGGGGGATCTCTCCAATGCCTCTGCCCCCCCTGCAGCCCCCCAAGGAAGACCCTTCCTGAGGCCTCCTTCCCTTTTGCAGGAACTCCCTGAGGGCTCCGTGGACGGAAGCTCGGCCTGCTTTGTGCTGAACGGAGAGAGAGGCCGGTTCCGGAGAAGACCAGGCGCAGAAAGCCTCCAGGCGCCTTCAAGAGGGAGGGGGACATTCTGGAATAAATCCTTGCCCGAAGGAGACGGTGGTCTCAGGTGCTCTGTGTGTCTCTTTCCTGGCAAGGGGAAGGGGCACAGGCTGCCCCACCCTTCACTATTAAACACAGAATTTGCCACATCGGCCAGGCAGGTTTATGGTGGCCTCCATGCATCTCTGGGAAGTGAACCGATAAATACATAGATATGCCCACTTGCCGCAGCTCTGGCACACCTCTGCTGGGCACCCCCCTGGCTCCTCTGACCAGCCTTCCAAGTAAAGGACCCCCTGAAAGCAGAACCCCGAGGCAGGGAGGTTCCTCAAAGAACAGGTTTCTTGGAGACATCATATCGGCACAGTTGGTAGAAGCCGACTCTGAAAATTCCCACCAGTTTCAGCCTTTCTGCCTTGTGGCAACCATGAAGCAGCAGAAGATGGCGGCTTCAGCCAGGTTCGCTTCAGGGTTGACACCCCTCTTGCCCCCTTGCCAGGCATACAGAGGAGCGTGTGCCAATCCTACCCACCCAAGGAGCCAGCACAGACACAGGGGAAGGGGCTTTCTGGACTGTCTCCCCCTCTCCCTGCAGGAGCCGCCCATCTAGATCATAAACTAACCAAACAATAAAACACTCAGCCACAAAAATTAATCCAGGTTAAGAGCCCCCAAATTCCTCCAGTTGTGGGTTGCACTGGCCAAGGAGCCCCCAACCTTCCAATGAGACCAGGATGGCCAAGGATTAAGTGGAGAGAAAGCTGGCTCAAAAAAAACCATCTTTGGTGGCTCCAGGATCAAGTGGGGGCCATCCTTGGGGGCCCATGTCTTATTAACGGCTTAGAAGGGGGCGAAGGGGTCTCAGAGCCACAGAGGGCACCAGAAGGGCCACACACGGTTTGAAAGGGATCGGGGGGAAGGGCTGCTGCGTGGGGCACTGCGCGGCCCTCTCCCATCCAGAGGTCTGCAAGCAGCACCTGGGGCCACAGAGCTTGCCATCCAGGGGCAACTCATCCCTTTCTCTCCTGCCCCTCTTCTCTCTCCCTCTGTCTCTCCCTCCCTCTTTCCCTCCCTCCCCATCTCCATCCTTCCTCTCCCTCTCCATCTATTTCTCCCTCCCTCTCTCCATCCTTCCTCTCCCTCCCCATGCCCATCTATTTCTCCCCCTCTCTCTCTCCCTCCCTTCCCCCCCCTTAGAATATAGAACAGAACCGATACATAACAGAAAGTTGGAAGGGACCTTGGAGGTCTTCTAGACCAACCCCCTGCACAGGCAGGAAGCTCTGTACCATTTCAGACAAGTGGTTATCCAATTATAGAGTTAACAACTTCCAGTGTCTGAACACCCACAAGTTTTGGAGGGAAGTTCTTCCTCTAATTGATTAATTAATTGTTCTAAGGAAGTTTCTCCTTAGTTCCAGGTTGCTTCTCTCCTTGATGACTTTCCATCCATTTGTGATGACCCGTATTCTCTCAAAATAACCCAAAACCCAAAACATATATTAAAGTCCGGTAAGGCCTTCAACTTAACTTCACTGTTTTATTAGGCACAGTTTAAAGTCACAAAAGTAACTAATGAGGCAAAAAGGAAACCAAAACAAACTGCATTGATGAGAGTTCCAAAGCAAGCCAAGATAACTAATCATTAACTCCAGGAAAATAACCCAGGAAAGTCCATGGGAAGAACGCCAACAAAGATAAAACTCTTTCAAGGTGAACACTAAATTGACTCCTGCAAATTCTAACTGCGCAGTTGCAAACTTATATCCATAGCTCCCACCTGCAAGCCACGAGGAGGATCATGGTAATCTCCTCTTGAGTAGACCTCGCTTTTCCCTGATCCTCTCCTCCCTGCGTGACCTAGGATGGACAGGGGATGGGCCTGGGTCCTCCTCTGACTGCTCAGCCTGCCTCTGCCCTTCCCCAGCCTCCTCCACCACCTCTGGAGCCGCACTCCCACTCCCTGTTGGCTGTTCCTCCTCTGACTCAGAGTCAGTCTCCACCAGGGGCATGACACTGTTGTTTCTTCTTCTGCCTTCTGGTGCTTTGGAAAACAAGTTGACCCCCCTCTTCTTTGTGGCAGCCCCTCAAATACTGGAACACTGCTATCGTGTCACCCCAATCCTCCTTTTCTCTAGACCAGCCAAGCCCAATTCCTGCAACCCTTTTGTATGTCCTGTTTTAACCTCCTCTTGAACCAAATAAAAAAGATACATTAGAAACCCCTTGGTCGACTCTACTGTTCCCGTCAAGATCACCCAGTGCCCGTTTATGAGCAGATCCAGCCCACTAATTTCATGAGGGACACCGCGGCAGCTGAGCTCGAACACAATTTAGAGTTTGTACAATCGCTGGTCCTGAGACACGGCCGGCTGTTTGCGTTGTCTGCGTAGTTTCTGCAGTTCCGTGAACAAGAACGTCTCTCTACGGGACATCCTCAGGGGCAGCCATGTCACAAGGATAATTTTTTCAGCCTGATGACCTCTAAGCAATGAGGGCCCCTATTCTCCAAAGTGCCTGAAGGCAGGATGAGAAGCAGCGGGTGGGATCCGATCCAGGAGAGAAGCAACCTGAGAGGGAGAACAATTAACCGGTGGGACTGTTTGCCTCCAGAAGGTGTGGGGGCTCCATCACTGGAGGCTTTTAAGGAGGGACTGGACAGCCATTTATCTGGAATGGTCTAGGGAGGAGTGGACGTAAGGCTTGTGGACTTCAACGCCCAGGATTTCCCAGGCAGCATGGGGAGCATGTGGGAATTCTGGGAGCTGACCTTCACAAGCCTTAAAGTTCCAAAGTCAGACGGCCCTGGTATATGGTGGCAAGAAAGGTTGTAAAATGGGACAAAAACCAATGTCTCGCTTAGCAACAGAAATGTTGGGCTCAGTTGTGGTCGTAAGTCGAGGAGCCTGGAAGCAGCTGGATATGACCCAGCCTCAGGGACGGTCCTGGCTCCAAATGGAGATTGGAAGTTTTCCTTTGTTTTGCCATGAAGGCTCCCACGCTCCCCGGATGGTGCTCCGAATCCCCCCCCGTTCCTGGGCTCCCTCCCTCCCCAGGGGCTTCTGGGCCTGCCGTTAGGGCCTCGACCCTCCCACAAGGTCTCCCCAGGCGTCGAATGTCGGCTCCCCATCCCTGTTGGCATCTGCAGCCTGAGGAGGAGCTGCCATTTCTCCCATCAAGCCAAGATCGGCCTCTTGGGCGCCCTCGTCACTCCAGGCGTCGTGGTAGGAATAGGCGTCAAAGGCGGGTCTGTTTAATCCATAATCCAGTTCCTTGTCAAAGGCATCGTCGCCCTCTTGGTTTCCTTCTGGGGTGCCTTCTTCGCTCTCTTTGCCTTTCTCTCCCTCCTCCTCCTCCTCCTCTTCATCGTTGTCATCAAAGCGGCCTTCCTCCTCTTCCTCCTCCGCCTCCTCCGTTTTCTTCCCCTCCTCCGCTTCTTTCTCAGGTTTGCTCTCCTTCTCAGCTTGAGGTTCCTCACCATGTTCTGGCTTTCCGGAGGAAGTTGGCTTGTCGGCAGACGGCCGTTTCTCGTGTCCCACCTGGGAAGGCGGCTTCTCCCCAGATGGGGGGACCACCACGGGATGCCCAGCAGCCGAAGCTGGTTTCGGCTTGTCCTGGGTGGGGTGTCCAGAACCAGGAACCGGCCCTTCTGCTGGGGTGGGCTTCCCCGTTCCAGGCGTGGGTTTGTCACCCAGGGTGCTAGAGACGGGCTTCTCGCTGGTGTTCGGCTTCCCTCCAGATGTGGCCACGTTCCTGGGATCCCAGACTGGGTTCCAGGATTCCAGGTTGGGCCAGGCTGGCTTGGAAGCCAACCTGGGTCTGCCAAGAGAGGCGGGCATCTCCTTCCCACCAGGCAGGGGCTTGTCCCTGGAGACAGGACCTCCTCCCAGCTGAGCCGGGGCGTCCAGAGAGCGGTCCTCCTTGGTTGCCCCTGGGGAGCTCTCGGCTGCTCTGGGACCCCCAGAAGACTCAACTCCCAGGTTATTTACAGGGGGTCTTTCCAGCGGGGATCTTCTCCACAAAGCAGCTTTCCAGGGGGCTGGGCCTGCTGCCTCGGGGAAAGGCTGCCTTCCTTGCCAGGCGGTGGCTCTTCAGCCCCCATCTCCCCGTGGCCCCCCCTTTCCTTCCCCTGGGGCAGAGGGCTCTTCTGGGCCACCCGAGGCCTTTGGGGCCCCAGCATGGCAGGTCTGCTTCCTCCTCCCGCGAGATCTTGTCCTGGGGGGCTTCCGCAGGGGCACCGCTGGGGGGAAGGGGGGGCTGCCCAGAAGTCCCTGAATAAGGGAGAGAAAAGGCAAATGGCATCAGAGGCGGGGGGGGGGAGGTCAGGACCTACCAAAGGATGGTTTGGGGGAGGCTGTTGTCCTTCTGGGGTCTAAGTGGAACTCAGTGGATGGGCCCCTCCTCGTTCCCTTGGAGGGGAGGGAGATCCTTCTCCTTCTGGGGACGCTCCCCAAATAAGGACCTGGATGTCTCCTTGGTGAAAAACATCTGGAATGATGGATACTGAAACATCTGCAAGAAAACTTCCTCCTCCCCTTCCTTTTCACAACCCCCCTCCCTTCTAGAACCGATGCAGCTGCCTGGTTGGGCAATGAAACATCTGCCACAAAACAGCCGAGGGCCAAACAGTCTTCATCCTCACCCTTCTCCCCCTGTCGTTCTCTTCCCCTCTGCAAACCCCACTCCCTGGGAGCACTGAGGATGTTCCCTAGCTGGGTCAGGAAACGTCTGCAAGAAAACAGCTCAGAGAGCAGCAAGGACCCCCCCATTCCAACCCTGACCTACAATAATGCTCCTCTGTTGGTACAATCAATGATTGTCTTGGCTCACCTCAGAGATTAGACTAGGTCAGAGGGGTCCAACCTGGGCAACTCTAAGACTTCTGGACTTCAACTCCCAGAATTCCCCAGCCAGCCAGGCTGGAAGTTGAAGTCCACCCGTCTTAAAGGGGCCACGGTTGGAGACCCCAGGACTGGAACCTCCAAGAAACTGGGCTTTGCCTGGGCTCTCACCCTTGGCTGTTTTTGTGTATTTCCTTCCCTGCCTTCTTCATCTTGTTGACGGGGCAAACATCCCCTACGAAAGGCAGGAACTGTTTAGCGTCCTTTATATTACACAATCGCAACACTTGTTACGAGGTGTGTCATTATAACAAGCCTGTTTTTTTTTCCACCGAGCCTCTAATGTTGTCTTTGTATTTCTCCTGTTTGTTTTCGTGGGAAACCCAGAAGTCCCGGGAATTTGTGAGGTGCGTTTCTGTTTGTCTACAAAATATTCTGGGGGTGGACAACCTCAGTGGAGCCGAACACCTCCCGACTCCTCTAGGTACACATTAGAGAAAATTACCTGGGAATAATTAGGAGGAAATGAACGATTAGTAGTCAGAATTATGGCGCAGGGACTGATCAGCTCTGCCTGGGCAAACCAGGGCAAGGGGACTCGGGGGGCATGGAGAGTACCCTCCCCCCAAGTTCCACCCTCATCACCAGCCTTCTTCCCAGAAAACCTGTGAGGCTTTTAGGACAGGGGCCTCCAAACTTGGCCAGTTGAAGACTCCGGGACTTCAACTCCCAGAATTCCCCAGCTAGCCTGGCAATCGTGTGGCTCACTTGGAGACTCTCTTGGCAAATATGACCCCATTTGCAGCCGTTTGCAGCTGCCCGCTATCACATGGTCACGCTTTACGACGGTTTCGCCCTTCCTTGTAAGCCTCCCAGAGTTACACTGTGGTAAGATGGGTGTCTAATAAATTAAAGTACTTCAGCTTTCTGGCAGAACGGCAGCTGTCGCAAAGGAAGGGTTCGCGCTTAAGGACCGCTGCCTTTGCTTACCCAAAAAACTCTCATAAAATCAGGTTGATCACATGACCAGAATACCAGAGTTGGAAGGACCCTGGAGCCTTTCCGTTCCAACCGGTGGGCCGTGAGAAAATGTTGGTGGTCCGCAGGGAAATGTCTCCCCCAAAGCAATTAATCCAGGCTGTGCAGGAACACAAGGCTTGCGTTGCTTGCATTGTGCACAACATGAGGTAGTGGGGGGGGGGGAAGGGCGGAGGGGGGGACTTGCCCCACGTGCCCCACGCGCCTGGCCTGGCCACCGGGCTGCTTCTTTCCGCTTCTTCCTTCTTCTACTCTTGGCTGCACGCAAGGAAAGCAGCCAAAGTCTTTCTTTCTCTCCCCCAAACTCCGCCAGAAATGAGCCATTGGGACCCTGCAAGGCCTCCTGCTCCAAGAGGCTGCACCGGTGTGACAAGTCTCACAAAGACTCATTTCTGGGGGAGTTTGGGGGAGAGAAAGACTTTGGCTGCTTCTGCTGCTTTCCTTGCATGAAGCCAAAAGTCTCTCTCTCTTCCCCTGAGAATGGAGCTGGAAACAGTATCCTGCAATCCCAAATAATGATTGATTGGTAGGAAAACGGGGTGGGGGATTTTCCTGCAGATTTTGGGGGGGATTTTCCCAGGGTCTCTGGTCCGCGGGATTTAAAATGATGGGTTTGGTGGTCCCTGAGGTCCAAAAGGTTGGCAACCCCTAGACTAGACCAACCCCCTGACCTAGCAGGAGACCCTAGGCCATTTCAGACAAGGGGTTGCTTTATGAGTGTTATGATAACCGTAATGAGCTGGCTCCATTGCGGTCATAACTTGAGGACTGCCCGTACCCAAACCTGGGAGCTCTTCCAAGAGAGAGGACGCTGCTGAGGTTTCAGGGTGCAGGAACGGCTCCCCTTCTCTCCCTCTTCCCCCCCCCTGCCCGTGCCCCTCCCATTCCCAGGTGCAGACCAAGCAGGTGCCTGCTCCCCTCTTAGAAGCAAGCGAGGGGGGCGGCTCCCTTCACCTGTGCTCGGCATCGGCCGGTTACTCACTTGGGGGTGGTGCAGCCAGCAGCCCAGTCCAGAGGGCCACAGAGCCCACAAGCAGCAAGAGGGCCCCTGGCTTCATCCCGGCACCCAGAGACGGACGGCTGCGCTTCTCCCAGGCTATAAACCTTGTCCTGGGTGGGGCTGTGGGGAGGGGAGGGGAGGGGAGGGGAGGGCTGCCAGGATGGCTTGCCAGGCCCTCTGATTAAGCGGCTGAGTATTCCTTTCCCTGACCGCCACCCAGAAGCCTCAGCCGCCTACACAGCAGCAGCTGCCGCCTGGCAGATCCGGCACCGGCACAAACCCAGATCCCACAAAGCCTCCTGGGAGGGAGAGAGCTGGGCCCCGAGGATGGCAGCCCCGGCGTCTCCTGCCCGGGGAGGGTCCTGGAGACCCCAGAGGCTTTATTCCCACCTTGCCCAGGCAACCTGCACCACTTGGGGGCCTCCCGAGATCAGCCAGGCGGGAACACCCCTTCTGGCAGGCCATTCCATTCCATTCAGACTAGGGCTGGAAGGGGAGGTCTGGAGGTCTTCTAGTCCAACCTGCTGCTCAAGCAGGAGACTACCATTTCAGACAAGTGACTGTCCAGTCTCTTTTCAAAACCTCCAGTGATGGGGCACCCACAACTTCAGGAGGGAAGCTGTTCCTCTGATTAATTGGAGGGAATAAACATTAGAACAGGGATAGGATAGGATAGGATAGGATAGGATAGGATAGGATAGGATAGGATAGGACAGGACAGGACAGGACAGGACAGAATAAACATATTCTATGTTTAGAAGGGACCTTGGAGATCTTCTAGTCCAGTGGTCACCAACTGGTGGGCCGTGGTCCACCGGTGGTCCGCAACAATATTTTGGTGGTCCTCAGAGAAACGTCTCCCCCAAAGCGATTAATCCAGGCTGCGCAGGAACACAAGGCTGTGGTGCCCCCATGGCCCATGGCCGAATACCGTCCCTCTCTGCCCCCCTGAGAACAGAGCCCAAAAGCAGGCTAGGAATGTGGCTGCCTTGCAGGGGGAGGGGGGGGGAGAAAGAGAACATCACCACCAGAGGTTAAATCAGATCTCCCTCCCCCTCCCTCTCCCTCCCACCAATGTCAGTCAAGATTCGTATTAGGGTTCCTCGGGATTTAAAGTGATGAGTTCGGTGGTCCCTGAGGTCCAAAAGGTTGGCGACCCCCGGACTAGCCCAGCACCCTGCGCAGGCAGGAAATCTGCACATGTCAGACCAGTTTCTTCTTGATCCCCTTTTGCAACCTTCGAACGAGCAAAGCCAAATTCACTTAACAACCGGGTTCCTAACTTAACAACTGCAGGGATTCACTTAATAGTTGTGGCAAGAAAGGTTGGGAAACGGGGCAAATCTCAGTCTCGCTTAGCAATGGAAATGACAGGCTCAGTGGAGGTCGTAGGTCGAGGACTACCTGGGACGCCCTTGTGTGGTGGCGCAGAGTCAGCCGCTCTGGTGTTGGCAGCGCTGCTCTTCCTCCTCCCGCGGCCTCCCAGAGTTAGGCGTTTTGTTCATGGCTTGCCACCTTTGCCCACGATCCCTGGCAAACACACCCAGGCCCTGAGGGCAGCCAGCCGTGGGCAGCAGGAGCAGCAGCCAAAAGAGCCAAGGAAATCAATCCTAAGTTGCATTAACAGGGGGAGACAATCGAGATCAAGGGAGGTACTAATGCCACTCTATCAATCCTTAGTAAGGCCACACCGAGAGTCCTGCATCCAGTTTTGGTCACTACGTTATAAAAAAGATGTGGAGACTCTAGAAAGAGTGCAGAGAAGAGCAACCAGGATGATGAGGGGACTGGAGACTAAAACTCATGGTGAATGGTAGCAGGAACTGGGCCTGGCTAGTCTAGGGAAGAGAAGGACCAGGGGAGACAGGAGAACGGCCTTCCAATAGTTGAGGGGCTGCCACAGAGAGGAGGAAGGGGGTCAAGCTATTCTCCAAAGCACCTGAAGGCCAGAGAAGGAACAATGGATGGAAACTGAACAAGGAGAGATTCAACCTGGAAATAAGGAGAAACTTTCGGACAGTGAGAGCAATCAACCCATGGAACAGAAGTTGCCCTCGGAGGTTGTGGGAGCATCATCGACTGGAGGCTTTCAAGAAGAGGCTGGGCTGCCATCTGTCAGAAATGGTGTAGGACGGGGGATTGGACTAGATGACCTAACCAGAGTCCCTTCCAACTCTGATTACCTGTTGTCTGTTAAGTGGCAAGGCCTGGAGCAGCAGGTGGGTCTGGGCCCCAAGGATAAGCAGGTGACATGGAACCGCCCTGCCCCATTGGCAAAGGCTCATTCGCCTCTGGCATTCCCAACATCGCAGGAGGAGACTGTCATCAATGTGCCATTGTGTCTAAGGGGACAATAACCTTCAGTAATTGAGAAATTAACCCCCGGGCACGATAACCGTCCCCATTCCGTCACTCCCAAGAAGAGGAAGAAGCAGCCAGCTAGGAACAATCTCTGCCAGCCTTGGTGGAGACAGCAACAGGGATCAGCTGGCGGAACCAGTTTGTCAGACCTGCCCCAGTCCGAACCCTTGGGAAAGAAGAGCCTTGGCTCCACTGAGTTAAAAGCCAAGGGTTCTTTTACTAAGGATGGGGGTTGCAGTCAAGCCAGCTCTGAAATCTCCCGCGCTCGCTAGATACAAAAATAAGGTTTGCCCCCAGTCTACCCCTCCCCTGTGACCTGCCCGTTTCACCGGAGCTCAAGATGTTTTGATAACTTGGGGTGTTGGGGGGCAACCCGCATATTTTTCAGGGTGTGTGGCCGTGGGGTGCCGGTGCATTCAGCTCCCCTGGTTATCACTTATCGTTCCCCCCCCCCTCCCAATTTCTTATCACATCCATACAAACCTTTATTGCCCGTTCATCTTTCCTTTTCCAGCTATTGGTGGCGGGATGCCTGGGAGGCGCCAAGCTGAACCAGGCAGAGCTGGCACAGTTCCTGGGGCCAGTGTCTTGTCGGTGTCCCGCAGGGCTCCCTAGGAAGGGACAACCTGTCAGGTCAACCTGTCAGAAAGGAAGGAGGCAGGTGGAGGGGCCGTCCATACACCTGAGTGAGCTCCTCTAGATCACACGGGTCTCCAATCTTGGCCCCTTTAAGACTTGTGGACTTCAACTCCCAGAATTCCTCAGCCAGAGTAGCTGTAATCTTATAAAACCTTTTATGAAATGAAATATGTCATAAACATCTTAAAATATGTCGTAAAACATTTCCTGTGGCCAAGTGAATAGCAGACTGATGAGTTCTCCATCTTCTGGTTCAACCTGCTACTCAAGAAGGAAACCTTAGGCCGCTTCAGACAAATGGTTGTCTAGTCTCTTCTTAAAAGCCTCCAGGGATGAAGCCTCCACTTCTGAAGTTGTTCCACTGGTTGTTCTCACAGTCAGGAAATTTCTCCTTAGTTCTAGGTTGCTTCTCTCCCCGATTACTTTCCATCCTTCTGGTGCTTTGGAGAAGAGGCTCCCCTTCTCTGGGACAGCCCCTCAAACACTGGAACGCTGCTCTCAGCTCACCCCAGTCCTTCTTTTCATGAGACGAGATGCGCCCAATTCCTGCAGCCATTCTTCCTACGTCCCCTAATCCTCTTGCTTGCAGAGCCTCTCTCAACGTCTTTTCTGTATCATGGCCATCAAAAGGGGATGCGCTATTCCTAGTGGCCTTATAAAGTGCTAATAGAGGGTATCAGGCAGAAATGCCTGACTCCCTCCCTGAATTACGAAGAATTTTCCAATGATGGCATTACGTTAGACGGCTCTGAGGAACCCGGGACGGAAATATCTCCGCCACGATGATCCAACAGGTCATGAGGTTCTCCAGTTCCAATTTAAAGAGGAAGTTCCTGGGTAATGACTGCCTTTTAACCACATCTGCAATTTTGCAAATGTTGCTCAGGGGGTGGGAAGCAGAGAGAGAGAGAGAGACAGAAAGAGAGACAGGGAGACGAGAGAGACAGAGAGAGAGACAGAGACAGAGAGACAGAGAGAGAGAGACAGAGACAGAGAGAGAGAGAGACAGAGACAGAGAGACAGAGAGAGAGAGACAGAGACAGAGAGAGAGAGAGACAGAGACAGAGAGAGACAGAGAGAGACAGAGAGAGAGAGAGAGACAGAGACAGAGAGAGACAGAGACAGAGAGAGAGACCATGGGGCTGTGAGGTTTGCAGAATGCATGTATGTGTTGTACTTGTATCTACATACAGGGGTGGGCTTCAAAAATTTTAGCAACCGGTTCTCTGCCCGGTTGCCGGGTGAGCGTGGCCTAGTTGGCCTCCTGCACTATGGCAGTGGGAGGGCGTTTTTGCTCTTCCCATGCTCCGGAGCCTTTCTGTTCTGACCCAGGCTTCGTCAAATGTAATTAAACTCAAACTTGTTTTAAAAGCAAAACCTATTTTATTACAATGCTGGGAATTACTGTCATTCCCAGCCAGAACTAATTATAAACAGTTCCCCAAGATAAGCACACACCTTTCAGTGCTGTGGAATGTTGCCAAAAACAGAAGTCTCCAATCATCACAAAAACCAACCAAAATACCAGAAAAAAACAACCAGAGCTTCAAGGAGGACTCGGAACTGATTGAACTGCTTTGCTTCCTGCAAAGGTTTCGTCAACTTGGCCTGACTTTTATCCCTTATGGGAGGGGCCATCACCTCCCATCCTTACTCCCGAGTCGCCCCTTTTGTCTCAACTGCTCTCGCCTCCTAGCAGCTCTACGCACACGTGCATGGGAACAGGCTCCCCCGGTTCCTCTGCTTCAGTGCTGCCAGATTCCAAAGGCTCCGGAGGCAACACCCCACTCCCAGATGGTCCTGGCCCCATCCCTGCATGGGACACAGGACCCTCATCCAAGTCCTCTCCAGACTCCCTGGCTGGTTCCCTTTCTTCGCCACTGTCCGTTGCCGTCTGCACTGGCTGCCGGCGAACTACAGCACTTTCCTTAAGCCTCTGGGAGGGCCGTTTTCGCCCTCCCCAAGCCTCTGCGTGGGCCCTATACTTGCCTAGCATCCAAAACAGGTCGCATAGGGACTCCGGGGAGGGGAGGGGAGGGGAGGGGAAGGGTGGGCGGGGCCACCCAGGGGTGGGATTTACCAGTTCGCTGAACCAGCCATTAAAAATGATAAAATTAGCTAATGGTTCGCCCAAACCAGGGGAAATCGGTAACAGCCACCCCTGTGGACATGTCCATACACGTTTGGGGAGCCTGACGCCTGAGCTTTTATTCATGGGCAGAGTGGAACCTGCTTTTTTGACGTAAGCGACCTTCATACCCCAAGGCCCAAAAGCTTCCTGCCGATATTGACTCACAACAGTCTGTTTCGTGATCACTCAGAGCTACAACGGCACTGAAAAACGTGCTTTGTGACGGTTTTCTCGTACTTATGATTGATGCAGAATCCCAAAGCGATCAAAACTCGGACAACCTGCAACTGGCTCCTATTTATGACGGTTGCAGTGTGCCAGGGTCATGTGATCCTCTCTGCCAATCTTCTGACAAGTAAAGGCAATGGGGAAGCCAAATTCACTTAAGGACCGTGTTATTAACAACGGCAGTGATTCCCTTAGCAAGAAATGGGGCAAAACTCACTTAACAACTGTTTCCCTTAGCAATGAAAACGTAGAGCTCAATTGTGGTCATAAGTCAAGACCCACCTGTATTACCCCGATGGATACAGCAGAGAAATCCGGCAAGAGCCAACAAGTCCTTTCCACCAAGGAGGATCGGAAGAAACGGCTTGTGCTTCCATCGTTCTTCTCCATTTTTCTCGCTTCAAGGAAAAAGGAGAAGGAAGATTATTCAGGGCAGAAGAGAATAAATGTGCTAGTTATTCTCGGGCATCCCAGGTTCCGTGGGATGAGTTTTCCGTTTCAGTTTTTGAAAGCCAACCAGAGTCGCTGATGTGATCTGGGGGCTGCAATTAGCCCTGGCATTTCAAGGTTTAAAAAGGCCTGGAGATAAAACTAAGCATATATAAAAAGTCACATTTTCCCCCTTTATTCAAAGCAGAGAAAAGAGGGAAAACACTGTCTACTGCAAGCAATAGGCAGCTTGCATACATTGGCAACAAACACACAATAAAAAATACCAAGAAGAAGAAATTAAGAGCATGGGATAAGAAAATATAATTATTACGGGATTCCCAGGCCGTCCTCTCTCCTTCTCACACAAGAGACTCGAGGTGGGTTACAAAGATTAAAACACAGAAAAGCCACACATGCAACTCCAGGTGCCCCTCTTCCCCTAAGATGATCAAAGACCCGGAGACTAAACCATATGAGGAACGGCTGCAGGGTTTGGGTTTGGCTAGTCTAAAGAAAAGAAGGACTAGGGGCGACACGATAGCAGTATTTCATTATCTGAGGGGCTGCCCCAAAGAAGAGGGGGGGTCAACTTATTCTGCAAAGCACCAGAGTGCAGGACAAAAAGCAACGGCTGGAAACTCATCCGAGAGAGAAGCCACCTAACAGAGAGGACAATCAACCCATGGAACAGCTGGTCTTCAGAAACTGTGGGTGCTCCATCACTGGAGGTTTTTAAGAGGGTACTAGACAGCCACTTATCTAAAATAGTATATGTTAAGCCTGAATTCCCCAACGAGTGTTAAGGAAAACAAACTAAACAGAATGTGTAGCGTAGTCAGATAGGCAGACAGGTAAATGTGTGAGATAAGTTTGTATTTTAGTTAACACGCAGTAAAAATACAGATACGCTTGTGCTATCAAAAATATAGTTTATTCCATTAGGAATAATAGCATAGTCAAAATAAACGGTCCATTAGTCATGTATCATTTCAGTCAGTCCAGTCGGGGATACTCAATTTGCAAAGTCCGTGTTGAATAGCCAATGTCAGTTCACTTACAATAAATCAGTCCGTATTATCTCTTCTCTCCGTTGAGAAATCAACACTCCTTTCTCTCCTCCGTTCCAGTAAGGAAAAACGCAGTCATCAATCCATCCAGTAATTAGGGATCATTAAGCCAGAGAGAGAGCTGCAATTGACTTGCTTCTTTTATGGTGCTTTTACAACCACACCCTTAATTACATTCTTGTAGTTAAAGTTACACACACTTTAACCAACAAACCATGATAACTTATTTATTATTTTTTACCCAAACCAGTTAGGGTAAACAATGTTATCCCTAACAGTATAGGTTCTCCTAGTTGAACATGTGGCTGGACTAGAAGACCTCCAAGGTCCCTTCCAGCCCTATTCTATTCTATCTTCAATACCTTGCAAGTTGGTAACAGTGTTGGGGGTCATTCGAATCTCCAGAGCGGGTGGGGGGCTGCTCTACAGGATTACCGTGAGGGTGTCGAGCGGAGGGCAAGAGGAAGGGGCAGGTCCACTCCAAGCTGCCTTGTGGACAGCTCACAAACCTGGAGTCCGGCGAGCTGCTTTCTAAAGCAGCGACCACCAAAGGGTCACTTGCACATTCAGAAGAGAGACTTTTGGTGGGAGCATGCAGCATTTCCATGAGATTTATTTTATTTTTATTTATTTTTATTTGTCAATTGCCTACAAGATAACAGGTATAAGTAAAAGCATAGTTATGAATACATGGATACATATAAGAAAAATAAAAGAAACAATCGGACAGGGACGGTAGGCACGTGGGTGCACTTATGCACACCCCCTACAGACCTCTCAGGAAAGGGGTGAGGTCAACAGTAGACCGTCTAAGGTTAAAGTTTTTGGGGTTTGGGGAAGAAACCAGAGTCAGGTAGAGGATTCCAGACATCGACCACTCTGTTGCTGAAGTCGTATTTCCTGCAATCAAGTTTGGTGCGGTTGAGTTTGTATCTATTGTTTGCTCTTGTGTTGTTATGGTTGTAGCTGAAGTATTCATTGACAGGTAGGACATTGCAATGTATGATTTTATATACTATACTTAGATCGGACCGAAGGCGGCGTACTTCTAGCTTTTCTAGGTCTGGAATTTCAAGTCTGGTGGCATAAGGTATTCTGCAATGAGTAGAGGAGTGGAGAACTCTTCTTGTGAAATATTTCTGGACTTTCTCAACTGTGTCAATATCAGAATCGTAATGTGGGTTCCAAACTGATGAACTGTATTCAAGTATTGGTCTAGCAAATGTTTTGTATGCTCTACCGTGTTTCTCCAACAATACGGCCTCCACCAATAGGAAGGCCCAGCATGATTTCTAGGCATGAGGTGAAATTAAGCCCCACCCCCAAAATTTAGGCCTATTCAAACCATGCGTTTCCCCGCCAATTCTCACATCGTTTGTTAGAACTAGACGAGGTGAAGAGAAATGGGCGGGGAAAGGGCGGGGGCGATGGGGAGAAAACTTGCCTTTAGGAGTGACCTGCAGGTAGCCCAGGCTAGAATACCCCGATAGCCGATAGAAGCTCCCTTGAAGGCAGAGTCCCCAGCCGCTTCAGGGCGTGGCGTGGCTACCCGTGTCCCCTCGCCTTTAGGGCAGTCTCTTTCGGGCGATGGAAGCTCCCCAAATGCAGTCACCAGCTACTTCGATCGGCCGGTAGAAGCGGCCGTGCAGTGAGGGGAGTGTGTGTGTGCCACGCCTCACCCCGAAGCGACTGGGGACTCTGCCTTCAAGGGAACTTCGATCGGCGGTAGAAGCGGCCTCGGGCGAGCCACACACTCCCTCGCCGCACGGCCGCTTCTATCGGCAGACGAAAGCTCCCTTGAAGGCAGAGTCCCCAGCCGCTCGGGGAGGCGTGGCGCACACACACTCCCTCGCTGCAGCCGCTTCTACCGGCCGATCGAAGTGGCTGGTGACTGCATTTGGGGAGCTTCCATCGCCGAAGACACTGCCTAAAGGCGGGGGACATGGGCAGCCACGCTCGCCCGGCGGCTGGGGACTCTGCCTTCAAGGGAGCTTTCGTCTGCCGATAGAAGCGGCCTCGCGGCAAGATACATGCGTATGGGCCACTCTAGGTGGGGGAGGAAATTAAGTCACCCCCGAAAAGACGACCTACCCATTTTTTCAGGGGTCAAAAAAAAATAAGGCCCGGCCTTATTTTGTGAGAAACACGGTAGTTAGTAGTGTAATATTACCAGAGAAAAAGCTATGTATTTACGTACATAGTAGATGAATGAATGAATGCATAAATAAATCTCTCACAATCCTAAGGATTAAGGAAGAGGAACACAGAGGCCAAAAGGGGATTTCTCCTTCTTGCCCGCCTGGAGGGCAGTTCCCACTCCCCAAGGGACAGCATCCCAACAGGGTCCCCCTTCATAAAGACGTCTGTTGCAATGCTCAACCATCTCCAAGGGATGAGAGATGCTTGACATCACCACCTTAGCATTTACCTCTCCTTTTCAATCATTGTTTTGCCAACTATTTTGCGCTCAAATTCTGCCGTGCCTGTTGGGGGCTTCTCTCAGCTTCCTATCCATTAAGCCCATTAAATTCATGACTTCGAGATTGGCGCGTACGATCATTTCTGCATATAGTGTCTTCACTGTGCCCTGGATGGCAACCAGATTTAAGTGCCAGGGGAGACCACCCCCCAGCCCATCTGATAATACAAGGGGCTGTGACCCCCTCAACATTTAGGACATAGAATAATAGGGTTGGAAGGGACCTTGGAGGTCTTCTAGTCCAGCCCACTGCTCAAACACAAAACCCTACACCACCCTGGAAAAATGGCAGTCCAGTCTCTTCTTGAAAGCCTCCAGTGACGAAGCAGCCACAACTTCTGGAGGCAACTTCTGTTCCATGGGCTGATTGTTCTCACTCTCAGAAAGTTTCTCCTTAGTTCTAGGTTGGATCTCTCTTCAATGATCTTCCACCTATTACTTCTTGACCTTCACTTCATCACTCCAGTTCATCTGTGTGGCCACCCATGAGCATTTTCTATTTCGATTCCTTGCCATCCTCTGCGTGTCAGCATGGCCTCAGTTAGGAGGGAGGCTTTGTGGAAATCCTTTCCTTTCATTATAGATTTGTGAGGCCGCCCATCTTATAGCATGGGCGGCTGACAGCAACAAAATATTGTTTCTGTTAGATTTAATCAAAGCTGACACACATAGCTTCACCCCATGGGCCCGTTCCAATCGTTTTTCCAGAATCCAGGGGTGACCTTGGGCGGATGCTCCCAAAGGCGGATTGATTGTGCAATCCTCTTGATCCAAGAAAGAGCGATTAGAAGTCAGAGAACACGGAAGGACCTCCGTGCCTCTCCCTTACTTCTGTGGAAAACAGAGCCTATTGCTTTTTACAGAATTGTAAGAAGACAGGCTGGCCTGTGAAGAAAACAGAGTGCAGGTTTCTAATCTCATGAGTTAGGCTGAAGCCTGAGAATTATATGTAGGAAGGCTTGCGCTATGCTAGAAACCGCTCTTAACCAGAATTTGCTGATAGGATAATTAATCTAGAGACAACCCCTAGGAACTAAGACCATAAAAGCTAATTTGTAAGTAAGGGCAGGGGGCGATAGAATTAGAGTAATGGGAGATGAAATCCGAGGCAGAGATAATGTCTTCATTTAGACCAGGGGTGTCCAACCTTGGCAACTTTAAGACTTGTGGACTTCAACTCCCAGAGTTCCTCAGCCAGCAGGTCCACAAGTCATAAAGTTGCCCAGTTTGGGGACTCCTGATTTAAGGTGCGTCCACTGTGTACCTACATGTGCGTGGGGGCACCCTCTTTGCAATGTAATACATAAAATTACCATTGTTTTGTTCTGGAAGTTTTGGCTGGTGATTGTTTATTTCAAAACTAGACAATGAATCCCACATTTCTCTGTCTGTCTCTGTCTATCACACACACACACACATACACACACTGTACACCTGGAGGAAAAGGGGACACCACAGCCTGGTACCTGTTGACCTTCTGCTGGAGGCACTGGGGGAATCCACCCTTTCCGTTCTAGCTCTCCAAATCACTGCCCATTAATTCAGAAATGCCCGTCTGCTGGCTTGCCCTCCAGAAGTCTGGAGCTCTGCCTTTTCCCCAGGCTTTTCCGATTTCAAAATGCAAACCTGTTTCCGGCTCACACCCAGTGATGGAAGCATCCTTAGGAAAGCTTTGGCAAAAGAAAGATTGGGATGAGGGAACCAGGCTTTGCCAACAGGTCTGGAGAGGCGGAGGTGGAGCCGATGAAGCGGCGAATCCGATTGTATTGTTCCTGCCATGGGAGGGAGACGGAGGGGTTTTTAATGGATTTATTTTATAATAAGACTTTTTGTAATGTTTCTACTTACTTACCTATGTGTGAGTTGGGTGGCTATATAAATTGGTTTTCAAAAAATAAAGAAAAGTAGGCAAAGGCACGACGCCATGCCTCTCTCTCTTGCAAGCGGGCCATTTCTGCAGGAAAGGGAAGAAACCCGCAGGGCAGGAGGGAACATTTCCAGCCTCAACTGGCTGCCCTCCCAGACTTCCACCAAGCAAGAAAACCCTCACTTGCCTCCCCCGACCTCCCGTAGTCTCTAGCCCCACCAGCGGGGACTGCAGGAGGTCCTCGACTTACAGCTGTCTCATTTAGTGGCCGTTCAAAGTCACGATGGCACTGGAAAAAGTGACTTCCAACCGATTCATCCAGGCTTATGGACGCTGCAGCCTCCCCAGGTGATCAAAATTCGGATGCTTTCCAACCAGTTCGTATTTGTGACGGTCGCCGCGTCCCGTGACCATATTTTGCACCCTCCTGACGTTAGTGGGGAAGCCAGATATGCTTAACAACCATGTGACTCACTTAACAACTGCAGTGATTCGCTTAACAAAGGAAGGCAAGGAAGGTCACAAAATGGGGCAAGGCTCACTTAACAACCGTCTTGCTCAAGAGGGGAAATTTGGGGCTCAATTTTGGCCATAAGTCGAGGACCACCTATGTCTGCACCCGCGGCAGCCCCTGGGGTACCAAGAGGCCCACAATCCCCCCCCCCCTTCCAGGATCAAGAGGGCCAAGCCCTGAAGCCGCCCATGGGGGCCAAATGCGCCCCTCACCCTCCTTCCTTGGGGGGGCAAAGAAGTCTGGGGTCTCCTTCACTTGGGCTGGGGCGGGGGGGGGAATCTAGGGGGTGCCCCAACGTCAAGCGGGGTCCACGGGCGCACCCCCTTTCCTCCTGTCTGGGGACGGACAGGCCCCGCCCTCTTCCCGGGGGGTCTCCCTGGCGGGGGCGCTACGCTTAAAGCGCTGGGGGGGAAGCTAAGGGCCCGCCCAGACTCCGCCGTTGCCGGGCAACGCGCGCCGCTTCCGGGTCTGGCCGTGGCGCGGCGGTGACGTCAGGGAGGCGCGTCCGCGGCTCGGGACGCTGGTCGGAGCATGGGGGCCGCCCGGGAAGTGGAGCCGCCGCCGGCGCAGGACGAGGAGCCCGAGGACGACGAGGAGGAGGAGGCGGCGGGGTCGACGGGGAGCCGGGGGCGGCGGTGAGGGCGGGGCCTACAGGCGGGGTGGGGCCGGGGGAGGGGCGCCTCTGACCCCTCCCTTTTTCTCTTCCTCCCCCCCGCAGAGCCCCTGGAACATCATGATCAAGCACCGGCTGGTGCAGCGGCGCGGGCGGCGATCCCAGATGATGACCAGGTAAGGCCCCCTCCCCGGGGGAGAGGGGAAGGGAGGGTTGCTTCCGGGAAGGATGCGTTGGGGGTCGCGAGGGGGTGTCACCCACCTTCCCCTCCCCCTCGCAGCTTCACAGATCCTGTGGTCTCCATGGACCTGCTGCGCGCCGTCCTGCAGCCCAGCATCAACGAGGAGATCCAGGCGGTCTTCGGCAAGTACATGAAGGTAGGGGGGCGGGGAGGGCAGGGGAGGGGGTTGGTAGGGGGAGCAGCTGCCTGGCCAGAGGCGGGACCCCCCACACACACCTCCCAGGGACCCCGGCCTCGTCCATTCCAGCGAGTAGCCCCCCATCTCGCCTGGTCCAGGCAGCGGGTGCCCCAGTGGGAGGCCAGGATTGCAGGGGGGGACCTACCGGAGGGGCAGCGGGTGTTGGGGGTGCCATGCATCCGCTGCAGTTGCCTTTCATAAGAGCGGCCATAAATAAATTCAGGTCTTTTTTTTTTCAAGAGGCAACTGGACTTCCCGGGGGTTTTTCTTTGAAGACGTTTCGCTTCTCATCCAAAAAGCTTCTTCAGCTCTGAATGGAAGGATTGATACTCCTTGCAGACAAAGAATCCTTCCGTTCCCCACCCTCCAGTCAGAGCTGAAGAAGCTTCTGGGATGAGAAGAGAAACGTCTTCAAAGAAAAGGCAAGAAAGTCCAGTTGCCTCTTGAAAAAAAGGCACCTTTGGGACAACCCTGACCTGGATGACTATGGAGAACCTCCATAGACCAGGGGTCCCCAAAGGTGGCAACTTTTAAGACTTGTGGACTTCAACTCCCAGAATTCTCCAGCCAGCTTTGCTGAAGTCCACAAGTCTGCCAAGTTTGGAGAGCTCTGCCGTAGACGAATCCAGGTAGTCTTTAACTTACAAGCATTGAGTCCGTTCCTGAAGTTACAACGCTTACATAGCAGCATCCCCGTGGTCCCACGAACAAAATTCACCGTGCTTGGCAACTGGCTCTTATTTATGACGTTCGCAGTGTCCCTGGGTCGCGGGATCCCCTTTTGCCATCTTCTGACGAGCAAAGTCAGTGGAGGGGTGGGCAGGTTCCCTGAACGGCCGCGTTACTAGCTGCAGCGGTTCACTTCACAACTGGGGCAAGGAAGGTCCTGCAATGGGGCAAAACTCGCTGAACAACCTTCTCGCTTACCACAGAAATGTTGGGCTCCATTGTGGTGGTCACAAGTCAAGGATTTACCAGTCAATGCATCCCTCGGGAGGGGCATCAGTTCTGTCCCCACAGTCGCCTGACCCTGAGGGGCTTCTTCTTCTTCTCTCCAGTTTTTCCAAAAGGCGGCAGGGAACGTGCGCGAGAATGTCGGGGAGGACGTGGACACAGAGCAACTCATCCAGGAGACGTGCCGCAGCTGCCTGGAGCAGGTGGGGGGGGGGCCTGCAGCACCGTCTGTTCCAAGAACATGCTGCTCTTGAATGCAGGACCGGGGGGCGGGAGAGGTGGGCAGCCACCCCGGGTGAAAGGAGGGTCCTGGGTCTACTTTTCCCACACCGTGAAGTGCCACTTTCATTCTCTCCGTCTTCCTTGGGCAAAAACTAATGGGAGCCCTAGCCAGCTGTGGAGCCAGGGTGATCATTGAGTATAATACTCGGTGGCAGCGGAACATAATATAATGCAGAAATGGTTGTAGGAATTGGGTAGGTCTAGTTTTATGAAAAGAAGGACTGTGGGGGACCTGATAGCGGTGTTCCAATATTTGAGGGGCTGCCACGCGGGGGGGGGGGGTTCCACCAGTTCTCCAAAGCCCCAGAAGGCAGGACAGGAAGCAACGGATGGAAACGCATCAAGGAGAGGAGCAACCTGGAATGAAGGAGGAAATTCCTGACAGGGAGGACAGTGAATCAGTGGAACAGAAGTTGCTTCCAGGAGTTGTTGTGGCTGCTCCGTCACTTCAAAAGAGATTGGACACACAGCTGTTTGTCTGAAATGATCTGGGGTCCCCTGTTTGAACAGAGGGTTGGACTAGGAGGCTCCCGGGGTCTCTTCTGACTCTGTTATTCCACGATGCAAAAGTAAAATAACTTTTCAATAATGGAGTCAGAAGAGACGCACAAGGTTGTGTGGAATGACCTTATTCTACTGTGCCAAAAGGAGCCGGAAGTTCATTCCTTTTTTCCTCTCCTATTTTCCCATTCGTTTCATTATATTTATATTTCTGCATTTTACATTTTGACGAACTAATAAGACACGAGTATTGAGACAGGGGGGATCATTGAAAGCGCATCGCTGGGCTGCTCAAGTTGGGGGAGGCGGGGGCTCCCTCGGGTTCAGGGATGCTGACCGGCCCTCCTGACCAGCCGCCTCTCCCGCCAGGCCAAGCTTCTCTTCTGCGATGGGAAGAGGCCGGTTGCCAGAGTTGTCCACGAAGCGCCAGCCATCAAGGTAAAGGCCAAAAGCCCGGCTGGGGAGCAGCCTAAGGGTCTGCTAAGGGTCCCTTCACCTCCTTGCTGGGAGAAGCCCCCTGGCCGCACAGGCCGCCTCTGCAGGGAGCCCACACCTGGGGCAGGTAGCAGTTGTCGCTGCACAGGTGACTCTCTCTCTCTCTCTCTCTGCAGCGGGCAAAGCCCCTGGAAGACGAAGGGAGCCAGCAGGGGAGCCCCATCCCCAAAAAGGTAGGCCGTTGGGGAGCTCCCGGCAGCCCGCTCTCTCGGTGCAGCCAGGAGTCACTGAGGAGGGCTTTTCTCCTTGGCAGAGGAAGGGGAGACCGCCAGGACAGAGCCAGCCAGGCGACCGCGGTGCTTCAGGGGTCAGCGTGTGAGTAGGGATTCCACCCAGGGCCTTGGGGTGGGGGGCTGCCCTCTTCCCCCAGGGAAGCCTTGGGACGCCCCTCTGGACAAAACACCCGGTTAGAGGAGGGAAGCGGAATGGAAGCGGGAAATGGGGGGATTCCTTTTATAAGGGGGTTGGAAGGTGCACCCGAGATTCGAGCCTGGCACAGTTACGGCATTTGGGGGGCAGCAAAGTAGGTTCTGCCCTGGGAAGCAGAGGTGCAGGGGTTCGGCCCCTCCAAAGACCCCCTCCCTCCCTCCCTCCTCTCTGCTTTCAGGGGAAGAGCAAGTCCTGTGAGCCGGTGCAGAGGGACGGTCCGAAGGTACGCAGAGTCCTCCCTGAGGAAAGGAGCCCTGGGGAGGGGAGGCAGAGCCGAGGGGCCGGGCCTGGGCCCCACCCACCCGTCAGCAGGGCCCCTGAGCCAGGGAGCCACCCAGGGGGACCGAGGGGCCCCTCTGGCCACTCCCTGCCACTGACCCCTGCGTCCCCTTGCAGTGGGACCCCTGCGCCTGACGGAGACCACCAGCTTCGTTCTTGGCTCAAGAGCAAACAAGTAAGGGGGGAGGGCAGCCTCCAAGGGGGAGGGGCTGGGCTGTCCCTTGAACCGCTGCAGACTTTAATTCTCCCCCTCTGGATCCAGGGCCCTCGGGATGGGGGGCACCAGAGGCAGGCTCTACATCAAGCACCCCCACTTGTTTAAGGTCAGTGTGGTTTCTTTCCTGGGGGGAGGGAAATCTTTCTGATGGGGGGTGTCATTCCTTAGTTTACCAACTTGCCCCAGGGAGGAGGCAGCCCAGGGCTTTCGGCAAGAAGGCCACCAGGACGTGGGGGGAGGACATAGGCTGGCCTCTGAGGACAAGGGTCTGGACTTACGACCAGTGGGCCCCCCAGGGAGATTTGACAGGGTTGGGAAGTTCTGGGGGCCATTGTCCCCCCCCCTCTTCCCCCTCCCCCATGAGGGGAGCGTTTGGGGCACTTGGCAGGCAGCCAGCACTCTCGGCCGTTGCAGGCCCCCACGGATGCCATTTCTGGGGGGGATCGGGGGGGGGTTGCCAGAAATCCACATTTGCTCCCAGGCTCCTTGGGGGGGGGGCGAGTACTGATAGACCTCAACTTACGACCACAATTGAGCCCAAAGCCCAAAGCAAGGCAGTTGTCGAGTGAGCGTTGCTCCCATTTTAGGACCTTTCTTGCCAAGGTTGTTAAGTGAATCCCTGGCTCCCCCACTGACTTGGCTTGTCAGAAGGTGGCAAGAGGGGATCTTGGGACATCCCCCCCGCCGGATGCTGCAACGGTCGTGGAAAACGGTCCCCAATTGCTTTTTTTCCCAATGCCATTGTAACTTTGGACAGTCGCTAAATGAACTGTCGTAAGTCGGGGACTGCCTGTGATGGGTTCACTTAACAATGGCGGCGTCCACTCAGCTGGCACAAAAGTTGTAAAGTCCGATGGGGTCTCGTGTCAACAGCCATCGCAACGTACGAGGACCGTCATTCCAGGCTCGCTCTGGGTCGTAGGACGAGGAGGGGCCGGCGGAGGCTGGGCTCGGTCCGCTTCCCTCTTCCGCATTGTGCAGAGAAGTCCGTGCTGGGCTAGGCCAGCGTCCGCCTGCCAGGGGGTGCTGCCTTTCCTCCCCCCCCCCCAGCCCAGGGCTCCCTGGACTTCAGCTCCCAGAATCCCCAGGCAGCCATAGAGGGGGAGAGGGAGCCCACCCGGGGCAGCTGCTGCTTCCTGACTGCCCCCCCGCCCTCTTTTCCTCCCAGTACGCGCAGACCCCCAAGACAAGCACTGGCTGGCTCAGGAGCAGTACATGAGGGCCACCGGAGGGAAGATGGTCAGTGCAGCGGGGGGTGTGAAGCGGGGGGCAATGTCTTCTTCCCCCGGGCCCTGGGAATCCAGGCTGCTCTCCAGCACCCGGAAGGGGCCGGCCTCCCCTGATGCCCCCCCTTCTCTCCCTGCACAGGCCTACCTCCTGCTGGAGGAGGACATCCAGGACCTGGCGGCCAGCGACGAGTACAGGTGAGGCTCAGGGAGGTGGGGGTGGGGGTGGGGGGTGGAGCCCATTCCCAGGAGGCTGGAATGGGGCGAAGAGGGGGTGGGGGCTGTCCCGGCCTGCTTGAACTCTTCCTCCCTCCTTCCTCTTCCTCCTCCTCCTCCCCCAGGGCTTCCCAGGAGCTGAAGCTGGACGAGCTGAAGCCCTTCTCCATCCCTTCCTGGATGATTGCGAAGATGCAGAGATACATGAAGACCTTCCGCAGCGAAGGGGAGCAGCCGTTGCAGCCGCAGCCGCCGCCGCCCTCCCTGCCGGAGGAAATGCGGGAGACGTAGGCCAGGCCGGGCCAGCCTCTCCTGCCCCCGGCTGCCCCTGGGAAGCCCGGGATTGGGGTGGGGGGGCAGCCTCCCTTCTGGCCTCCCCCTGCACAGGATCCCTCCAGGCGCCTCCCTCCTTTCCTGCTTTTTTACTTGGAATCTTGTATTTGCTTGTTGTTGGGGGGTTTGGAGCAAATAAAGGCCTCCGAGGGAACTTTCCGTTGCTGCTTGAAGGGTGGAGCGGAGGGGTGGGAGGCACTGGCCCCAGGGGCGGATGGGCCAGGGGGCTGCCTGGCTGGCACGCAGAGGGCCACCACCGTGGCCCCAGGGGGCTTTGGAGGGCGGCTCCACCACTCGGGCCTGCTGCCACCCACCTTCACGCAGCGCCCGAGTTAGAGAAGGTTTCACTCTACGCCTGGCACCAGCAGCAGCCGGTTCACACATCGCACCAGGCTTTTGTGTGTGTGTGTCCTTTTCTCTCGCTTGGCTTGTTGCGTGAATCCCTGCCTGGACTGAGGCACACCACCTCTTTCTGGACCCCTCACTCATTCTCTCCGGCTCTTCCCATTCAGTAGGTTGGGGAAGGGGAGGGGGAGTAGAGCTGCCTCCCCTTCCTCAGGGACACTTCCGGCCTGCCTTGGTGGGGCAGCCGAGGCCAATGGGGGGGGGGGGGCAACAGAGCTTGCTCTTCCCTGCTTTGTCCCTGGGAAGCTGCTGGAGGAGGTCACCAGCTGATTGCGGGGTGATGTCAGTGTGCAGATGAGGCCCCATGGTGCATTCCCCAGCCCTCCCCCGCCGGCTGTCTGACTGGGCGAGGATTGACCGAGCTGGCTGGGGAATTCTGGGATGGCCACTGATCCAGGAGAGACGCCCTAACAGGGAGGACAATTCACCAGTGGGACAGAAGTTGCCCCCAGAAGTCGTGGGTGATCCATCCCTGGAGGTTTTCAAGAAGAGGCTGGGCAGCTTCTGGTCTGAAGTGGTTATAGGGTCTGCTGCCTAAGCAGGGGGGTTGGACTAGAAGACCTCCCGAGGTCCCGAAAAGCTCTATTTTGATTCTGAAGTCGGCAAGTCTTAAAAGTTGCCAAGATTGGAGCCCCCTCCCGGTCGGTGCAGTTAATTTCGCTTCTCTCTAATCCGGTGTGTGTGTGTGTGTGTGTGTGTGTGTGTGTGTGTGTGTGAATCCTGCCGAGGGTGTCCCCGTTTCCCCTCTTCCCTGTTCAAATCAAGAGACGCTGGCAGGATACAAGCTCCAAAAAAGGCCACGTTGTTGGGGAGGAAAAGCCAACGACCCAATGGGAAGCCGCCTCTGCGACCGCCTGCCGGTCCGGGGAGCCGCATTCAGTGCCGGGAAAGGCGCCGATCTTCTGGGGGAAAGGGGGAGGAACGACCCAGCGCCCCCCCCAGCCTCCCCTCCCCTTGGGACAACCAGATTTCCACCCATGGTCCAAACCGGGGCCTCCCATCATCCCCGCCGGAGTTTCCCGGAGAGAAGCCAGCCATGGGGGGCGAAGACCCCCCGCGGGAGAGCCACCCCCTCCCCGCAAAAGGGAGGAAGCTCCGCGGGGCTTGGGGAGGGGAGGCCGGGCAGGGGGAGAAGCCGCCCAGCCAGCCCGGCTCCGGGGCCCCCCGGCCAGGGCGGAGGGCGAGGCGGAGAGCCAAAGCGCCCCCCCCCGCCTCCCAACAGCCCTGCGAGGGAGACCAGCGGGGAAGCCGCGCCCGCCCCGCCCGCCCCGCCCCAGGGGAGGAGGCCCCGCCCACGCCCGTCGGAGCAACGCGGCGGCGGCCAATCGCTGGGCGCGCGCGCCGCCATTGGGCAGATCGAACGCGAGGGGCCCTCCGATTGGCTGCGCCGCGGCAGCTTTGCAACATTCAAACTCGCGCAGCGGCCGCCGCCGGCGAGGAGGAGGAAACAGCAGCGCTGCGCTCGCCATGGCCTCGCAGAACGACGACCCCGGCGCCGTCGCCCGCGCCCCAGCAAGGCTGCCGAACCCGGCGGGGGCGCCGCCCGGGGCTCCGTGCGCAGCAGGTGGGGCTGGCTGGGGGCCGGCGGGCACGGGCGGAGCCTCCTCGGGGCCGGCCGGGGAGCCGCTGCCGGCGCTAACCGCTCTCTTTCTCGCCCCGCAGGCTGCAGCAGGAGCTGATGACGCTGATGGTGAGTCTCCCGGGGCGCCGGGGCGGGTGGGGGGCGAGGGGGTTCGCGCTCCCGGGCCCTCCTTCCGGGCCGCCTCTGACCCCCGCGCGGTGTTGAACCTCGCAGATGTCCGGAGACCACGGCATCTCCGCCTTCCCGGAGTCGGACAATCTCTTCAAGTGGATCGGGACCATCAACGGCGTGGCTGGGACGGTGAGCGGGCCGAGGAGGGAAGGGAGGCGGCGTTGGGCCCCGCAGGGTTCGCCTGGGGATCCTCTTCCCCTGCCCTGAGCAGGGGGTTGGACTAGAGGACCTCCGAGGTCCCTTCCAACTCTCTTATTCTGTTATCCTTCAAACCCCCACCCATCCCGGCAGCCTTTAACGCTCCGCAAACACCCAGGCGCAGCCCCCGTTGCCCAGCGCTGCAGTTGACCAGGAAACGCTCCGAGGCGTGGAAGGGAGCGCAGCCCTCTGCCCCACCCCACTGGCAGGCCCACGGGAGTAGGGGGCTTTCCTGATGCCTCCCTGGGAATCCCTTGTGGTCATCGGGAGTTCCTGGGGGGAGAAGCCTCCTTCCTTTGTCCAGCCAGGGCCCTCTCTGGCTGTTGGGGAGGGGTTTCTGGGCAGGTTTTCCCCTCCCCCAGTTTGCAGTAATGAGACCCCCAAAGCCGGGGTCTCCCACCTTGGCAACTTTAAGACTTGTGGAATTCTGGGAGTTGAAATCCACAAGCCTTAAAGTTGCCAAGGTGGGAGACCCCCTGCCCCAAAGAATCCCTGGGTGGTGCTTCCTACCAGAAGATCGGGGACAGTGGGCTTCCAAGCGGAAGAGAAGTGGGGAAGAGCCAGGCAGGAGGAAAAGGGGGAGGCCCTGCCTGACCTTTCCCCCCCTCCCCTCCCTTTGCCGAAGCAGGTCTACGAGGAGCTGAGGTACAAGCTCTCCTTGGAATTCCCCAGCGGCTACCCCTACAACGCTCCCACCGTCAAGTTCCTCACCCCTTGCTACCACCCCAACGTGGACCTGCAGGGCAACATCTGCTTGGACATCCTGAAGGACAAGTGGTCGGCTCTCTACGACGTCCGGACCATCTTGCTCTCCATCCAGAGCTTGCTGGGAGGTGAGGAGGAAGAGCGTCCTGGGACGGGGGGGCAGCTGTGGGATCCCCAGGGAGCTTCTGAGCTGCACCCCGTGGAGTGGAAAGGGGGATGCCACCCCGGGGCTTCCATTGCCTGGAAGGGCGTTCCGTGCAGAAGGGCCGTGCCCTGAGCCTGTGCCGGGCCATGCCAAGTATGCCCGCCCTCCCTCCCTGGCAGAGCAGGGTCCCACAGTGGCAGGGAAGAGAATTGGATCGTTTTTCCTTCTCTGCCCCTTCAGAGCCAAACGTGGAAAGTCCTTTGAATACAGAGGCTGCCGAGCTGTGGAAGAACCAAGCAGGTGAGTCGACCAAGGTTTGTTTTTTTTGGGGGGGGGGGGGTGAAAGCACCAGGCTAGAAACCAGGAGGGGGTGGGGAGTTCTAGTCCTGCCCTATGTAGGAACACCCGTTGGGTGACCGTGGGCCAATCCCCAGGAGACGCCGGGTTCTAGTTGTGCGTTAGAAGGAAAGCGCCAAAGGGGCTGCTTTCAGGAGGCTCCCTGGTTTCCAGATGTTTTCGCTTCTCATCCAAGAAGCTTCTTCGGGTCTGACAGGATGGCGGGGAGGGGAGGAGGATGGCAGACACTTAGAAGGTTACAGTCTTAGAAGATTGTACACCCTTAGTGGCACTTAGAAGGAAAGGCAGCTGGGTCGCTTTGGGCCAAACACCGGGAGACTTGAGTTCTAGTGCTGCCTTGGGTACAAAAGACAGCTGGGCTCCCTCCCTCTCAGCCCAGCCCACCTTGCTGTTGTGAGGCAAATGGGAAGAAAAAGGGGTCTTGGGCGTCTCCACTATCTTAGCTGCCTATAAAGTAATAAAGGAGGGATAAAATTCTGAGCAATAGGAACTCTTGGAAAGACACCCAAACCCACAGCCCCAGCACTGAGGGGGGAGCTGCAGAATGCCACTTGAATTTGGGAGGTGGGGGGACTCCTTGTCTTCATGAGGACTAGGGTCTTCCTTGTCTGAAAGAGGGGGAGGCCGGTTCCTATTTGCTTGCCTTCTCGGGCATTTTGTCTTTTTAAGGCAGCTGCTTCGAGCTGCAAGCAGTCCTCAACTTACAGCAGTTCGTTTAGTGACTGTTGGGAGGTGTCAGCAGCACTGAGAAAAGTGGTTTGCAGCCATTTTTCACGCTTACGAGCATTGTGGCATCCCCATGGTCACGTGATCAAAATTGGGGTGCTTGGCAAAGGCTTTGCCACCACAGGTGTCCTGTCTTTGCAACTTCCTGACAAGCCGAGTCAATGGGGGCAAGTCAGATTTACTTAATGACCGTGTTCCTAGCTTGACAGCTGCGGTGATTCCTTTAACCGCTGTGGCAAGATAAAAATAGGAGAATGGGGCAAAACTCAACCCATTTCTCACTTAGCAACATAAACGTTTGGGCTCCATTGGGTCGTTAAGTGGAGGGCGACACACGGATGGTTTTTACAGCTGCAGGGAGGGGGGAGGGGCACAATTGTGCAAAAGGAGGCTCCTGTCTTTGTGTCTTGGCCCAGCGATGGGGGCAGGGAGAGGATCGGATGCCCTGAAACCCCTTGGCTGAATTTGCCTCCCGTCTCCCCAGCCTTTTTTCCAAAGGCAAAAAACGAAGTTGCAAGAGCAGCTGCAACACACACACACACCTTCTCCGGGGTCCTTAATCTGCCCCCGTTGTCTCTTCACACAGCCTACAAAAAACGCCTCCATGAATCCTACCAAAAACATATGAAGAGCCAGGATACCTGACGTCCTTCCCAGCCCTGGACCACTTCACCTGGGTGGGGAGGGGGCGGTAATGCCTCTTCCCTCTTCTGTTTCATCCTTGTATTTTCTGTGTTGCCTCTGTTGTATTATAGGTCGTTTTAAACGTTATTTGGCTTTTTTCCCCCCCTGGTGTTAATGTATAAATAAATGTCTTTTGTTTTTATAACGTGATGCCTATTTGAGTCTGGGGGTGGCCTTCAGGGAAGAGGGAAGAGGGCAGAGAAGGGCAAGGAAGAGGATGAGGAGACGGGAGGATAAAACAAAATAAAAAGTGAACGGTTGCAGGAATTGGGTGTGTCTAGTCCGATGAAAAGAAGGACCAGGGGAGACAGGATAGCAGTCTTCCAATGTTTGATGGGCTGCCACAAAGGGTGGTGGGGTGTCAAACTATCCTCCAAAGCCCCTGAAGGCAGGACAAGAAGCAACCTGGGAATAAGGAGGAATTTCCTGGCAGTGAGAACAATTAACCAGTGGAACTGCTTGCCACCAGAAGTTGTGGATGCTCCAACACCGGAGGTTTTTAAGAAGAAATTGCACCACCGTTTGTCTGGAATGCTACCGGGTCTCCTGCTTGAGTAGGGGGTTGGACTACAAGACCTCCAAGGTCCCTTCCAACTTATTCTGTAACATTGAATGCCCTTGCATTGGCTGGAAAGGGGGAAATGTGGTGGGTGGGAGCTGGGCTAGAATTTTCCTCTAGACATTTCTACCTCCTCTTTCTCTGGACAAAATTGAGAAATAGATGCTGGGTGTCCGTGTTCTTCTGTTTTATAATGTTTGTCATCTGCAATAATATAAAAAATGATCCTCATCATCTTGTGGTCTTTGGGGGTTTTCAGTTTTAAACACTCGCCAGCTGCTATTTAATACAATAGGGTACTAAATCTCTCCCTCCCCTTTCTGGGTCTATAATTTTAGTACTTTAAGATGGAGGTGAAATCCTTTTATATTTCTGTCTTAAAGTTTGATTTTTTTATATATATATCCCTTGTGATAGTTTAGCTGCTGTGAGAAAAGATGGACTTGATGGTGCATGGACAGAAAATGGCACTGGTGGTTTTTCACTTTTTACCCAGTAGCCCAAAAGGGGGGCGGGAGGGGAGCAATATTTCCAAGCCCCTCCGCAGACCAGAGACAGCTGGGAGACCAGGCTGGAGACACACACACACACACACACACTTGCTTTATGGTCCTCCTCAAATCTCTGACCACTCTTGAGTTCTGCCCCCTTTTATGACTTTTCTTGCCAAAGGGGATCACATGACACCTCCCACCCGGGACACCAGGGCCCATGGGGTGTAATGGCATAAGCCAGGGTCCCCAAACGTGGCCACTTTAAGACTGGTGGACTTCCAACGCCTAGAATTCTGGGAGTTGAAGTCCACCTGTCTTCAAGTGGGCAAGTTTGGGGGCCTCTGGGACAAGCCTTGAGAATTCTCCTTTTCAACACCCCCCTTTTGGCTCTGATTCTAGGCAGGTTTAGGGATTCCCTTCCTAGGAGAATCCTGCGGCTGAAGTCACAAGGTTTGGCTTGCAGGGGGAGCCAGGAAACTGTCTCTGGAGGCAAATGGTCCTTGCCCACCACTGAAGGACTGATGCTCTGAGACACACACACACACACACACCTTTGGATGGGTCTTCTCAGGGGTCTCTCTCTCTCTCTCTCTCTCTCTCGTTTTCTCTCTCTCTCTCTCCCTCCCTCCCTCCCTCCCTCCCTCTCTCTCTCTCTCTCTCTCTCTCTCTCTCTCTCTCTCTCTCTCCTGGCTTAGTTTTCCTATGTAGGCTGCTCAGAGTGTAGGGAAGGAGAAGGATAGGAGGAAGGAAGGAATAGGAAGAAAGAAGAAAAGAAGGGAAGGTGAAGGAAGTGGGAGGGAGGGATAGGAGGAAGGGAAGGCGTGGGGTCTCCTCCCACAGCCTTCCCTGCCACCCCTGAGGAGGAAGACGGGGGGAAGTGCCCCACCTCTCCGGAAGGGAGCCCGGAGCTGTTCAAGGGAGCTCAACTGCCCCCATGGAGCAGCAGCCCCTTTGGTTACTTCCCCGTTTCTTTTCCCGGGCCCAGGTAGATACCGAGGTGCCCCACCTGCCCCGGCACAGAGTTCTCCACCGGATGGAGACGGACAACAAACGGTCTATGTGCCCTGAAGCCCAGGGAGGGGCAGGAGTCCCAGTGCTCCCCCCTCCACGGGGTTTCATTCTCCCAAAGGGAAGGCAAGTGACCTCCCCTTGGCTGCCCCCTCCCCCTGCCTGGCACAGGAAGGGCTGCTGGGGGACAGGCCTGGGGGGGGGGGTCCAAGGGACGAGGCTTCCCCAACACCAAACTCAGCCCCTCTTTTCCACAGTCCCTTGTGCTCTTTATTGAGGTGTCAGTGTTAGAAAGAGGCTTTCACAGCGATGGGGGGCGACGGGGTCCGGGGTTCGGCTGGAGGGGCGTGTCTGAGCTGTGCAGAGCAAGCGGGCACAGGAGCATGGGCCTGGGGTGCTCGGCAGGGCTGGGGGCAGCTGCCACTCCCGCCGGCCGGTCTCGCAGGAATGTCTCGATGCTTTACTGCACACCTTCCATCATCTTGAGGAACTCTGGGGGGGAGATGGAGAGGGGTCAGCCCCAGACCCAGCAGTGATGGGCGGCAGAGCACCCCCTCCCAGAAGGGGCCTGGAGCCAAGGAGGGTGACCCCCACCCACACACAAAGGGGCTCCCAGCACCCCCAACCGCCCTGGATGCAGCCTCCCTGAATTGCTAGGGGGTCCCAGGAGGGACTTTGGCAGGGGGGCGCTCAGCCCCTACAGTCCCCAATTCCATGCAGGGAGAAGGCTGCGTGAGGGGCTGTGGGACGGGGGGGACTGTTGCTCAGCCCCAAGAATCTCCGTCCATCCGAGCTGCTCACCGTCAAAATCGATCCGCCCGTCGTTGTTTTTGTCTCCGTCCCTCATGAGCTCCTGGATCTCCTCTTCTGTGACGCTCTCCCCGGAGAGCTGGAAGATCTCCACCAGCTCCTCCGCATCCAGGAACCCATCGGCATTCCTGGCAGAAAAGGGGGGGGCGGTGAATGACCTGGAGGGACCTGGAGGTCTTCTAGTCCAGCCCCTACTCAAGCAGCAGAACCTATGTGGCTGCCCAGCCTCTTCTTCAAAGCCTCCAGTGGATGGAGCCCCCACAGCTTCCCTTCCACTGGTCAATTGTCCTCCATCCATGTTGCTTCTTGCCCCGCCCTCAGGGGCTTTGGAGAATAGCGTGACATCCCCCCCTCCTCTTTGCTGGCTGGGGAATTCTGGGAGTTGAAGTCTGCCAGGCTTAAAGGGGCCAAGGTTGGAGACCCCTGTCCTAGTGGACGGTCGCTTAAATGTGAGCCCTTTACTGTGTGCGGCAGCTGCCAAAACAGCCACAGCAGCCCAGTTGGGCCTGAACGAAGGTCTTGAGAGTTCTGAGTCGCCATCCTCTCGTCCTGCCTGGAAGTCCAGCAGGTCAGACCTGTCCCACTAGTTAAGGGCCAGACCGGAGGGCAGGAGGGAGCTGCTCCTTCTTCCGGGCCACGCCTGGAGCCACGGAGTCAGGGAATCCTCCGGCCTTGGGCTAACTTGAGAGGGGGACACATGTGCCAGAGAGCCGCCTTCTTCTCTTGGACACTTGGGGCCAGCTCGGTCCCTCGAAGGCTCCCACCCTGCTGGGCTGGAACCCCCAGGGCCAGGCCAGTCTGGGGGCAAAGGACCAGGCTAGAGAGTGGGAGGGGGGAATTCCAGACCCATCTGAGCTGGGTGACTTTAGGGACCCATCACCAGGAGACGGTGAGTTCTAGTCCCACCTCAGGCGCAGAAGCCACACGGATAACTTTGAACCAGTCCCTCTCTGCAGCCCAGCCCACCCCACAGGGTGGTTGTTATAAGGAAAAGGGGAGGTGTATTAATCTGTAGAGATTCTCCAGATCACGGTTGTCCCAAAGGGGCCTTTTTTCAAGAGGCAACTGGACTTTCTGGTTTTTCAATTGAAAACGTTTTACTTCACATCTGAGAAGCTTCTTTGGATAACAGATCATCAGAGTTGGGAGGGACCTTGTAGGTCATCTAGTCCAACCCCCCATGCCCAAGCAGGAGACCCTGCACCATTTCTGGCAGGTGGCAGTCCAGCCTCTTCTTGAAGGTCTCAAGTGATGAAGCTCCCACAACCTCCGAGGGCAACTTCTGTTCCATTGGTTGATTGTTCTCACTGTCAGAAAGTTTCTCCTTATTTCCAGGTTGAATCTCTCCTTGTTCAATTTCCATCAATTATTCCTTCTCTGGCCTTCAGGTGCCTTGGAGAATAGCTTGACCTTTTCCTCCTCCTCCCTGTGGCAGCCCCTCAAATATTGGAAGGCTGCTCTCCTGTCTCCCCTGGTCCTTCTCTTCCCTAGACTAGCCAGGCCCAGTTCCTGCAATTCCATTCTTCATACGTTTGAGCCTCCAGTCCCCTCATCATCCTGGTTGCTCTTCTCTGCACTTTTTCTAGAGTCTCAACATCTTTTTTATAGTGTGGTGGCCAAAACTAGATACAGTACTGTAGGTGTGGTCTTACTAAGGCTTTATAGAGCTTTATTCAGCTCTGACAGGATGGTGGGGGAGGGAAGGATTTATGCTCCTTGCAGACAGCTGGTCATTTGCAGCGTTGTTTAGAGGATCCTTGAAGCACCTGCAGGTTTACCTGTGTCCTCAGGGCCACCTGAGTGGTGCAAATTGTTCCTGTCTTTTTTTTCCTGGAAATGCATTTCCAGGAACCATTTGCACCCCTCTGGTGACCCTGAGGACACCGGTAAACCTGCAGGTGCTTCATATAAATCCTTCCCTTCCCCACCATCCAGCCAGAGCTGAAGAAGCTTCTTGGATGAGAAGCGAAACATCTTCAAAGGAGGAAAAACCAGAAAGTCCACTTGCCTCCTGAAAAAAAAAAGCACTTTTGGGACTGAGAGGCATATCCCGAAGAGGATTTGCCACTTGGAGTTACTTATGAACTTATAAGCAGAAAAGAGCTGGCTGAGGAATTCTGGGAGTTGAAGTCCACCAGTCTTAAAGGTGCCAAGTTTGGGGACCCCTGCCCCAATGAATGAATAAAACAAAGGAACACCCTCCCTGTTCCCCCAAAAGGCCACTCTGCCCCCCCAACAGTCCCCTTCCCCCCCCTCCTCCGTCCTGGCTGACCTGTCAAAGATGCGGAAGCATTCGGCCAGCTCCTCCTCCGACTTCCCCTTGGCGTCCTCCTTCATCTGCCTCACCATCATCACCAAGAACTCCTCGAAGTCGATGGTTCCGCTGCCTGCATGGAGAGGGGGGGGCAAGGCCAGAGTCAGGGGGGGAGGTGGGGGGGTCTCCCCAGCCCTTCCCCCCTCCCGCCCCTCCCCGGCGTCTTCCCCTCTCACCATCCTCGTCCACCTCCTCTATGATGGCGTCCAGCTCTTCCTTGGTGGGCGTCTGGCCCAGCATCCTCATGACTGTCCCCAACTCCTTGGTGCTGATGTCCCCACCCCGTCGGCGTCGAACATGTCGAAGGCGGCCTTGAACTCTGCGGGGGGGAAGGGGGACCCCAAGAGAGGGTGGGGGAGGGTCTCATCCTCTGCCGGAGAAAGGCAGCGGCCCCGCAGCCTCACCGGCCTCCCCCCCGTTGTCCAAGCGGCCCCGAGCCCAACCGTTCAGAAGTGGCTCTAGGTAGCCCTCCCCTTACAACGACTTCATTTAGGGACCGCTCAAAGAAGGGAGGGGGAGCTCTCGCCTCACAATCCGGAGGCTGTGAGTTCGATCCCAGCTAGAGGCTAATGCTTGGGATAGACTCTCTCCTGCTCGAGCTGGGGGGGGGTTGGACTAGATGACCTCCAAGGGCCCTTTCCAACTCTGTTATGATTTCTATGATTTCTATTACCGTATTTCACACTCACTACCCTGGGAGCATCCTCCACCATCTCCCCATCAAAATTCAGAGGCTTGGCAAAGTGACTCATACTTATGACGGTTGCCATGTCTCAGGGGGGCGTGTCACGTGATCCCCTTTTGCGACCTTCTGACCAGCAAAGCCAGATCCGCTTAGTGACCATGTTCCTAACTAAACAACTGCAGCGATTCACTTAGTCACTGTGGCAGGGAAGGTCATAAAACGGGAGACAACTCCCTTCATGACCATCTCGCTTAGCAACAGACCTTGGGGCTCCATTGTGGTCCTAAGTCAAGGACTGGCATCCCCCGGGCAAACTCTTCGATGCGGCCACTCTGGGCCCTCCACCCCTCCCTCCCTCCCCTCCCCAGGGCTTCCCCCACTGCCCCCCCCCCGACCCTGCCCACTCACCCGCAATCATTTCCTCGCTGAGGTAGGATCGGGCCTCAGCCTGCTGGTCCGTCTGCAAGGCAAGCACAGGGGTGACCGGGGGGGGTCTGCCTAGGGGAAGTCCAGCCCCCCCTCCCCTCCCAGCCGACCTGAGTCCCGGGGCCCTTCGCAGCCTCCCGGCCTTCCCACCTTCGCTCCCAGGGGCAGCTGAGGCTTTGGGCACCAGGGCCCCCACCCACCCCGCTCTGCTCCTTGGCTCAAAGGGGGAAGCAGCAGCAGCAGCCCCAACCAGGGAGGGGCTCCACTCTGGGGAAGGACGGCCAGGCCAGGGGGGGAGGGAGGGAGGGAGGGGACTCCATCGTCTCTCCCAGACGGAGCCCTAAGTCGAGCCCCGAGAGCCCCTGGACTAGGGGAGCCGAGTCCGTCCGGCTGGACAATCCGGGTGCCGCCCTCCTCCTCCTCCGCCAGGCCTCCTGGCCACTTCCTTGCTCCCGGGGCCAGAGGCAGCCGGCCAGAGCCAAGATGCTTCTTGAGGCAGGGGCTATTCTTAGCCGGGCTGGAGCAGCTCCTTCTAGGGGCCACTGCAGGCGGCCTGCCAGCCGGACCCACACCTGTCCACCCCCCGGATTGGGTTACTCCTCCAAGAGGCTCTGGGGGCTGCGAGATGCCCAGGCGCTCCTCGTGACCCTGGGCTGTTTCCCCCAGCCAGCCCCTCCTTTCTGCAGCCTCTCCTTCCTTGCCAGGGTCCCCAGGAGTTTTGACTCCCCCTCCCCCCAAAACACCCCCTCCCCTGCCCACTTCAGGCCCCCAAGAAGCAGACGCCATCGCCCCCACAGCCACCCGGCCTCCCCAGTCCTGCCCCCCTTCCTTCCTCATCATGCCAGCAGCCTCATCCAATGGATCTTGGTGCCCCCCAGCCTCACACACGGAGCGGCTGGAGCCCGGCTGGTGTCCTGGAAGCTTCCTGGCCGCACCTGTGCTGGCCCTGGGTCCCCCGGCCAGCTTGTCCCATCAGACACTCAGCCAACCGGTCCAGCTGGCCATCCGTGCCGTCCGGCATCCTGGCAGGAGGTCCAGCTCCATCCGTCCTGGCACCGTCCTTCAACGGCCTCCGTGCCCGCGGCCTTGCCATGCTTACCATGTTGACAGGTGTCGCCCCGGAGCCTCGCACAGAACAGAACCTCGGTGTCCCCCGGCGGTCTGAGCAGATGGCAGATGCTGCCCCACCACCCACCCGGCCCCATTTGTACCCCACCAGCCCGGCAGGGCCCCCCTGGGTCCTCCGATTGGGCACCGGGAGAGGCAGCCCAGCCCAGGGCCAACCCCCTTCGGCCTCACCTGTCGATTGGCCAGCCGGGCACTTTACCAAATTTAGCCAAGGTTCTCCTGGCCAGGAAGTGGGGGGGGGGAAGTGGGAGGGGCAGTGCAAGCCCCGGGAGTGGGATGTGGGGGGGGGAGAGGACTCAGTCCTGTGGCTTCCTCCGCCTCCCCACAATTTGAGGCATAGCAAGGAATCGTCCCCTGGAGTCCCTGCTCCACCCACCCACCCACCCCACAGCCTGGAGGGAATAAAAATAGACCTCAGCCTGCCCTGCCCCATCTCTGCATCCCGTATCCAGAAGGAAGCCACAAAGGGCGGCCTTAATTCACCCACACACCCACCCCCACTTGGAGGGGGGGGCTAAGTGGCTCCCTGAGCTTTAGGGGAATAAAGCAGTTCAGGAGCCCCTCCCCCAACTCTGCATGGCAGGGGGTGGTGAGGGAGGATGGGATGTTCCAGCAGCCCCTATGTGGCTCTCCCCCCCCCCCAGCCCTGCTTTCTTTGGGGGGATCCTCTTCCCACTTCCCTGCGGCTGGGAGGGGAGAAGGCCAGAGGGCAGCCCCCAACCCCTGGACTCCACCCGGCAACCTCTGCAGCCTGGGGGAGACAAGGAACCCCAGCACACGCTGCAGGCAAACCAGCGTGACCCTCCCCACCCACCCACCCCGTTGGGGGTCTATTTGGGGCGGGCCGCCCAATTCTTGAGGAGGGCGGGGCCTGACAGGCAGGAGCAGCTGGAGCCCTCCCCCTATTAATAGACATGCCCAAGGAAAGCTGCTGAGGAGGGGAGGGGGCAGCGCGCTAAATAAGGCAGAGAAGTGCCGGCTCAGGTGGAGGGGCGCCCCCCAACTCCCACCCCCATGCACATCCACAGAGCATGCGCCCCCCGCACCTTGCCCCGGGAGGGGGCTGCAACTGGCAATTGCCAGGCAGATGAAATTCACCAGCGCCACCCTGGCACCAAAGTGACTCCAGGTTCAAGGCCACGTTTCTGTCCTTAGGAAGAAGCTGGAGAGCCCCTTGTCTGGAATGGCTGAGGGACTCCTGCTTTTGTGGGGGGTGGACTAGAAGACCTCCAAGGTCCCTTCCAACTCCTATTCTATTCTATTCTCTAATTCTATTCTAATTCTGTTTCTATTGTATTCTTTCCTTTCCATATTCCTATTCTAATTCTGATTCTGTTTCTAGTCTAGTCTATAGTCTATTATTCCATTCCGTTCTGTTCTGTTCTCCCTTCTGTCCTGTCTTCTGTTCCGGGTCCGATTCAAGTGGGGCCATCCTGGTGAGTGAACTCAGCCCAGGCTCAGATCCACCTGGACTTTCCAACCTTCTGTGCTCCACCAGGAAAGGCTGGCAGGCCGTTCCCCACACACACACCCCAAAACGCCCTCCCCTGGTTTCCCCCGGGTGTCCGGAAGAGGGCGTGGCCCTGGTTGGGCTGCAGCTGGGGAGAGCCGGTGCAGAGAGACCAGGCGGCCAGGGAGGGGCGCCACAGGCTGGGTGTCTGCAGCGGCCAAGAGAGATCTGGCAGCCGAGCCAGGAGAGGAGAAGGGCGGGTGCAGGGACAAGCCAGGACTTTGGCTGCCCGCTCTGGCCCTTCTCTCGGGGTTGCCACCCAGCTCTTCCCCACAACCCCAACGCAGGGCAGTCCCCACACCCACCTTAGGGCTCCTCCCAAGACTGGCACCCACCCAGGCAGCCCCTTCTGGGACGGCTCTCCTGCTTATAGACGGAGGGCTCTTCAGAGTTGCCAACTTTAAGACCCGTGGACTTCAAATCCCAGCCTTCCGTGCACCTGAGGGGAAGGGCAAGAAGCAACGGAGGGAAGCTCATCAAGGAGAGAAGCAACCTGGAATTAAGGTGACATTTGCTGACAGGGAGGACAATTAGCCAGTGGAACAGCTGGCCACCAGAAGTTGTGGGAGCTCCATCCCTGGAGGCTTTTAAGAAGAGATTGGACAACCATTTGCCTGGGATGGTATGTCTCCTGCTTGAGCTAGGGGTTGGACTAGAAGACCTCTGAGGTCCCCTTTAATTCTCTTGGAGGTTGATGGCCATGCAATAGGTGTGTTTTAGTAGGTGTCAGTTTAAAGCCGCCTTCTGCACAGGGCTTTTCCGGTGGGAATTTGGAGTGGGGATTCAGGGGTCTCCAACCTTGGCAACTTTAAGACTTGTGGGCTGGATCAGAGGTGGGGAAACAATGGCCCATTTATGACTGGTGGACTTCAACTCCCAGAATTCCTGAGCCAGCTATGCTCCCACACCCACTGGACCCCTTAGGGCTCCTCCCTGCTGGCTCAGGAATTCTGGGAGTTGAAGTCCACATGTCATCTTTCCCCACCTGAGCCAGATGGAGTTGATTGGTTGGAGGGTGCCGGCTCCTGCATGAGGCAATCTGTGCAATGATTGGTTGCTGTGGGTGTAAAGGGGGAGTTTCCCTTCCCCCTCCCTCGCCTTTTTTCCCCTGTTGTGCTTTGTATGCTACAGGAAGTCCTCAACTTGCCATAGTTCACTTAGGGACTGTTCAAAGTTGCAACGCACTGATAAAAGTGACTTGTGACTGTTTTTCACACTTATGACCGTCGCAGCATCCCCAGGGTCACGTGATCAGGGGTGGGATTCTAGCGGTTCTGTCCAGCTCGGTAGAACCGGTAGCTCTGGAGAGCAGCAGACATAGTTCTATGTCTGCTGATGTTTTGGCCCACCCGCCTGCCTGGGCTCTTACCTGACCTTTATTTCCTGCTTTTTCAACCTCAGCTGCCGTGCGAGGCATAGGTGTGGTTGAAAATTCAGGGGAAAAAAGTGCTTTTTCAAACGCTGCTTCTCTGCACGCAGCGCTGCTCAGCTGTCCAGGCAGCAAGCTGATGACGATTTACAGGCGCTCGCGCAGCATGCAGGGAAGCACATCATAAATCACCAAACTGGTAGTTAACCCTGTCGGATCCCACCCCTGCACATGATCAAAATTCAGGCGCCTGGCAACTGACCCGTATCTATGACAGTTGCAGCATCTCCCGGGGGGGTCGTGGGGTCCCCTTTGGCGACCTTCAGACGATCAGTGGGGAGGCCAGATTCACTTAACAACCTCACTAACTGAGCAAGTACAATGATTCACTTAACAACGGAGGCAGGGAAAGCCGTGAAAAGGGGCAAAAAACCTCACTGAGCAAATGTCTCACTTAGCAAAATAAATGCTGCGCTCAGTGGCGGCTGTGAGTCAAGGAACTATCTGTATTTGGTTTCACTTCATGAGGCTCCTATGCGCCTGACTCTCTCAGCTGCTGCAAATTTCTAAACACTATCTGGATACGAAACTCTGTGGTGGGGCTTAGTTTCTGGGGAGGGAAATAAGGAGGAAAAATGCTGCCTCTGCCTCCCATCTGTATTCACCTGGCTAGCGTCCTGTCAGTGTGTGAGAGAGCTAAGGGCTGTTTGGAAACTGAAACAGTATTTGCTGTGTGAGCAAGGAGGCAGCAAGGAGCCTGGGCGTGGCTTAGCTCAACTGTTCTGTACTAAAGCTGCTGGGTGCTGTTGTGAAACTGAAACTGAACCTCCTCTCTGCTTGTGTTTTGCATTTGGAACCGATTTCTTTTCAGGTGGGGAGGGGGAGTAGAACTCCTTAGCATCAGAGAGTGTTAATAATAATAATATAGAAAATCCTCTAAATGTTCTGATGCTCATTTCGAAAAATCCTTTCTTGATGAGCCACCTAGAAGCCAAGAGGAACCTATGGGTCAAATTTCAAGCTCGTAGGCTTGACGGTTCTGGAGATTTTGCGATGATGCGTGAGGGGTCTTTCACTTTTATATATATAGATTAAATGTATTTATTTATATAAAACTACACGTTTGTGTTGGTGTCTCTGACTTCACTTGGACGCCTGCCACACAATTCCCTGACACTCTGCCAGGGAAGAGCAGGGAAATCCTACCAACCTCCAGGCTTCACCTCCCGTCTGCAAACCCCAAACCCGAACCCCACATCGACTGGCCTTGGGCACAAAGGCAGAGGGTGAAAAATGGATGCCAGACAGAAAAGGCCAAGCCGAGACATTCTCTAGGAAACCAATTGCCGTAACCTTTGAGACTCACCTGCCTGGAAATCACCTGAACTGAAAAACAGGTCTTACCTGAATGGCTGAATGGCCGCTCTCTCTGTTATCAGCTCTGACATCGCTTTCTGCCCTGGTGGGTGTGCCACGAGATGTTTCCTTGCTTTCAGCAAAACATTTGACACATTTTTCCTTAAAAGTGGGATTAGAGCCAGTCCATTGGAGCTGGGTGGCCAACAAACTTAAATTAATAAATGCAGCTGCGTGGAATGGCAGGTGGAATGATAGATTTAGGCTTAGAATAACTTTATTGTCACTTTGGATGTACACTAATCAGGCATGCATTAAAATGACATTTTGTTGCATGCAGCTCTCAAAGGGTCACCGCCTGCAATAAACACTTGGCTTTAAAATGATGAATAGCTTTGATCAAACTGCCGGAAGGTTTTGCACGGGTCCCTCGTAGGCCAGTGTTTGGCCTTCTGTTCGTCCAGATTTAAGGGCTTGGATAAAGAAGGAAAGCCTATTGGGGATTTGAAGATGGCACAAAATTGGGAAGGACACCCCGGACGGCAGGGAGATTATTCCACGTGATCCTGAACGGCTTGGGAAACTGGGTTGAAATATCAGCCTGAAATTTCATGGGAACCAGTGCAAGGAAAGCCGAACCCCACAGGGATAGGATGGGGGATGCCTGGCTTAGTAGCAGCACTAATTAGAACAATTAATTAGCGGAACAACTTGCCTCCAGAAGTTGTGGGCGCTGCAACAGTGGAGGTTTTTAAGAAGAGATTGGGCAGCCATTTCTCTGAAATGGTGTAAGTTCTCCTACTTGAGCAGGGGGTTGGACTAGAGGACCTCTAAGGTCCCTTCCAGCTATGTTATTCTATTCTGTTGTTCTATTACTTGGAATAATATCTGACTCAGCAGAAGCTAACAGCAAGATATAACTGCCAAAAAGCCAAGGCAGCTTCAGGCTGTAGCAGGGCTGGCTGGGGAACTCCGGGAGTTGAAGTCCACAAGTCTTAAGGCGGCCAAGTCTGGCCAGCCCTGGAGTGTAGGCCTCAGAGCCGGCCATTTCTCCTGAGGCTCCTCTCAGTGGCCTTTCCGTTTGGCCGTTTTGGAATTCTTCCCTCGGTCTGTCCGAAAGGGAGAACTTGTGAAGCCCTGGGAAATCAATCAGCCACCAGAACAGAGCTGGAAGGGACCCTAGAGGTTTTCTAGTCCATCCCCAGCTCAAGAAGGAAACCCTCTACCACAAATAGTCGTCCAACTGCTTCTTAAAAACCTCCCAGCGGCTGAATTGGGATGGTGGTTAAGTGTGAACAAATAGCCCTGCATCTCTTTTTCCAGGGACGCGGTAACTCTGAATGGTCACGACCGTTTGCAAGGTGAGGACTACCTGCCATAAAATAAATAAAAGATAAACTATCCTGGGAGCCAAAAGCTGCCAAGGCCAAGCACTGCCACGCTGGAAGGGGCAACCCGCTTCTCGGCGGCCTCCCGCTCTCCAAGGAGCCGCTCGGCTGCCCAGCGGATCTGGATCGGGCAGAGGGGACTCCGGCCCAGGGCAGAGCCCCCTCCGCGGCCCCCGCCCGCCCGCTCGCCCTTCCCCGCGCGGCTTCTTCTCCCATGCAAGGCGAAGCCGGAGCCGGCGCGCTCCCACGCCGAGCATCACCGCCGGGCGCGGAGCTAAGGCAGCGCGGCGGTGGCGGGCGGGGAGAGGACGCCTCGGGGCTCCGGGGGGCGAAGCCACGGATAGGCTTCGGCCCCGGAGCTCGCCCGCCAGGGAGGCCGCTTGCCGGGGAGGCCCGGCCCTGCTTCTGGCCGCCGGCTGCGCGCAGGCGGTCCGTGGCCGGAGCCACGGTGGCGAGAGGAGGAGGAGCGGGGCGGCGGGGCGGCGCTTGGCCGGGATAACGGCGAAGGAGGCGGGCGGCGACGTCCCCGGGGCCGAGGAGGGCAGGGCGGCCCCTGGCAGGTGAGCTGCTCAGCCGGGAAGCGGCCAGCGGCTCCTCCGGGCAGGTGAGCAGCGGGACCGCCGGCCCTTCGGCCCCCAAGACCCGCGGGGAGGCGACAGAGCGCAGCAGCCCCGGAGAGAGCCCCGCTGGAGGCGGCCCGGAGGCCCCTCTCCCTCCCGCCCAGGATGGCCTCCCGCCTCCTGCACCGGCTGCGGCACGCGCTGGCCCCGGACGGGGAGGCGGAGGGGCCGGCCGGGGGCTGCGCCGGGCCGGAGGACTGTCCGGAAAGCTCGGAGCTGGAGGACGACACGGAGGGCCTGGCCACGCGCCTCAGCGGCACCCTCAGCTTCAGCAGCAATGAGGAGGAGGAGGAGGAGGAGGAGGAGGGCGAGCGGGCAGCCCGGCTGGGGGCGCCGGAGGGAACCTGCCGGGGCTCTTGGACCTGCCCGGGGAGGCGGCGGAGATCGGAGGTACGGCTGGGGGTGGGGGCAGGTGAGGAAGCGCGCTCGTCCCATACTGAGCCGGGGGTGGTGGGTGGGGTGGGGATCCAGGCAAGCAGCGTTTATATAGGTGGGGAGCACTTTCGGCACTCTGGATTTAGGCAAAATCCTCCCGCAGTGCCCCGTTTAGGAGGAAAGCTGTTGTTTCACCGGTCAATTGTCCTCACTGATGGGAAGTTTCAGTTCTGGGTAAAACCCTCCCCCCCCCCCCCAATGCACTGGGGAGGGAAGAGCTTTCTCCCTCCCCTCCAGACCTTTGGCCTAGGGGCCCCGCCTGCTCCTCTGCCAGCCGGGGGCCTCCCCAGGCCAAGGCCCCTCCCCCCCAGCCTCACCTGTTGCTCCCTTCCCCTCTGGTTTAGAGTCCAGCTCCCCCCTGGCCGAGCACCGGGGCAGCCACCTGCTCACCCGGCAGCTGCAGGAGCTCTGGCGGAAATCGCGGGGAAGCTTCGTGCCCCAACGCCTCCTGTTTGAGGTCACCAGCGCCAGCGTGGTCAGCGAGCGCAACTCCAAGCACGTGGTGAGTGAAGGCGACCCTGGGGGCAAGGAAGGGGGGCAGGGCTCTCTTGCTCCCCCGCAAGGAAGGCCAGCCCAAAGCAAGATGCAGACCCCACCCCGGGATTGCAAGGCCAGAGCCCCCACCTGGCTCCCCATCCTCTTAGCCGCCCCTTTTCCCCAAGGGGGGGCTGCCCACGCCCTTCAGCGGGGCGAGGGGGGTCCTGGGGGGCCGCTGCCTTTGACTGTTGTCTCTTTCCTTCTGCTGCTGCGTTGGGCACTCCGGGCTCAGAAGGGCCTCAGGTAATTCTCTCTGGGGGGCAGGAGCCACTCGCCTCCCCAAGGCCTCTGCCGCTGGGGAGGACCCTCTGCAGAAGGCCTGGCGGTGGGGAGGGGGCCAGGCTGGGCAGCTACTCCTCGCCACCCCCCTCAACAGTTTCTCCCTTGGCACCCAGCTCTACACCATCTACCTGATCCGGGCAGGGCAGTTTGACCAGGCGCCTGCCACCATCACCCGCTGCTACTCTGACTTTGAGCGGCTGAACCGCCGTCTCCGCCGCCACTTCAGCCGAGACATGGCGGGGGTCTCTTTCCCCCGGAAGCAGCTATGGCACAACTTCACCCCCGCCACCATTGCCAAGCGCAGCCGGGCGTTCGAACGGTTCCTCGCCCGCCTTTATGCCTCGCCCGAGATCCGCCGCTCGGCCGCCTTTCTGGAATTCTTCTTCCTGGACAGCCTGCAGGGGGCGCAGAGCCTGACCGGCAGGGGCCTCCACCGCCAGGCCCTGGCCGCCTGGGAGACCTCGCGGCGGCTGCAGGAGAAGCTGGGCGCCTGCCGCTCGGGGCACTTCCTGCTGACGCTGGCTGGCCTAGCCGCCTGCCACCAGGAGCTGGAGCAGTGGGGGGAGGCCTACGGGGCGTGCCAGCAGGCCCTGCAGCAGCTGGAGGGCCAGGAGAGCCACCCGCTGCTGGCCGCCCTCCTGCAGACCCACGTCCACCTGGCCTTGGTGCTGGGCAAGGATGAGCGGCAGGCGGAGGCCCACCTGCATGGCCTGCAGGGAGCAAGGGAGGGCCAGCAGCCGGGGCCCCCGTTGAAGGAGCTGCTGCTCAGGCAGGCGCTGCCCTAAGGGAGCTGCCAGGAAACGGGGGCGCCCGATGAGAAGCGGAGGGGGCTCCCCCAGGCCAGCAGCAAGGCCCCGGGCCCGCTTGCTCTTCTGAGCCCTGCATCTCCGCTTGCCCAGCAGTGGGACGAAGCTGGCTGGCCCTTTCGGAGGAGGCTTCTGGGACGCGGACCCGCAGCCCCCAAATCCTTCCGAGAAAGTGGGGTGATGACAATGACGAGAGCATCTGCAGGCCCCTCTCCTGAGAGGCTCCCCACAGGCTCTCCCCTTCCGGATGGGGGGGAGGCCGCTGGGCACTGGCCGAGGGCGGGACTCCTGGCCGCAGCCTGAGCCGGGAGCAGAGGGGCCTCCCCTCCGGCAAGGGGATGGGTGGGGCCGCCAGGATCGCCTTCCTCCCCTTCAGGAACCAGAGCTGCGAGGGATGCTTCCCGCCGTTTATTAACAGAATAATAATAAAGTCTCCAATAAATTAACACGCCCAAGGAAAGGACCAGTGCTTCCATCTGTAAGTGCCACCTCCAGGGGTCACGGGGAGGAGGGGGGTGTCCTTGTAAACGACCGTCACCCACCGAAGACTCAGCCAGGGCAAGGGGGGAGGGAGGGGGGCCTCCCCTTAGGGGAGAAGACAAAGGCAGGGCTAGAGCTTGCTGCTGCTGCTGGCCGGCTGCACACGGATTACTCCTTCCTGGGCACAGCTGACCGCCAACACGCCGTCTCTGCGCCACAGGCGGCCCTGCACCAAGCCCCGGCTGCCACCTGGGGAGGGGAGAGGAGGAGAACGGAAGAGCTGCGGCCTCTCTCTTGCCCTACCCGCCCCCGTCCCCCTCGCGGGCTGGTCGGGGCGCTCACCGGCCCAGGGGCTCTCGCACTCGTACAGCATCCACTGATCAGCTCTGAAGGGCGCGTGGAACCACATGGTGTGATCGAGCGAGACCAGAAACGTCACCGTGTGATGCTGGTGCGGCAACAGGGCCGTCCGCAGGAACGCGTAGTCTGAGATGTATGCAGCCACGCAGCAGTGCAGCTTCATGTCGCATTCGCCTGGAAGGGAGAGGCCGACAGTAGCGCCAAAGGGCCGGGTCTGGGGTGGGGGGAGAGGGTAGGCTGGGCTGCACAGGAAGAGGCGGGCCAAGGGCACGCCACTGGCCAGGGGCTCTTCAGCCTACATTTCCTGCACTGTTTGCCATCATCCCGAGTGCAGAATTGAGCACGTCCATTTGGGTGAACCACCCACAGCTATAAACGTCACAAAATCATCTGCAGCGCAGGAAACGTGGGGCCAAAGAGCCCCATGCCGATCAGACTGGCATCCTGAAGCCACTGGTGGGGAGAGAGGAGGAGATGCCATGAGGACGAGGCAGCCGCCGAGCTCTCCATCCTCTTGAAGGGGCCAGGCAGGTTTGTTTCGAAAGAGACGGTCCCTAAGCCCAGCCCCATAACCAGCCCTTGCACTCAGAACCCCCCTCATACAAACGCGGTGCCTGAAGGAGTGACGCTGTCCTTCCAAGGTGGTTCTCCTGCCAGCAGCAACGGCCCCAACTGGCCCACCAGCAGAGGACAAGAGGTGGCCTCCGAGGGGCAGCCCTTCTGAAGGAGGTGGGGCACAGACCCTCCTCATGCCACAAGAACCTTCGGCTGCCTAACGGAGGGCTCCGCTTTCTCCGGCTAGCCCTTCCCTCCCCTGGGAGCTGCCCAAGGCCGGGGCACAACAAAGCTGCTCTTGGAAAGCAGGCTGGGGTCAGGATGCGGGTCTTACCAAGGTAGCCCTTGGCGCGCACCCAGAAGAGCTGCTTGGGTTCCTGGGAGTTCTGGTGAAAAAAGTCGGGTGGATTCACCGGCTTCATCTCAATCGGAACTTCCTGGGCCAGCATCCCCTGGAGTCTCTGCCGGTATCTCTCCAGAAGGTTGGGGTCCCTTTGGGAAAAAAGGCAGATGCCAGCATGAGGTGCTAGAAATCACGGAGGCTGTGCCAGTACGGTACGTCCTGCCAAAGGCAGAGAGAAGGAGGAGGAGAGTGGAGACTCTGCCTCAGCCTGACACACCCATGGCACTCCTGAGGCGCCGGATTCTGCAGCACTGCTGCCAGGACAAAGCCACGAACCTGAGATGCTCCCAGCTGCCAGAGATGCCAGAATCACCAATGAATTTCACAAGGGATGGACCTAAATTCTCTCTAGGGCCAGCTGCTCCATTCCAGGAAGGACGCGGCTGGGAGCATCTCCCACTGACGTTCACTCTCTCCACACGCCAAGTGTGCTGTTGGCAGCAAATCCTGTTCCTCCCAGCCACTCACCGCAGGTACTTCTGGGTCAGCTGCTCCTGGGTCAGGAGTTCCTCTGGGAGCGGCACAGCCGGCATTTGGAACTGGTGCTGCACCGGGCTGGGCTGCCCCCGTTGGAAAGAAGCCTGGCATATGAAGATGGGCTTCCCGTGCTGGATGGCCTTGACCGAGCGCACTGAGAAGCTCCTCCCGGTGTGCATGCGCTCCACCTGATACAGGACAGGCACAGTGGGGTCTCCTGGAAGCCACAAGCGCCTGCCGTGAGCCCCCAGTTGTCCCAGCCAAGAAGACACCCAGGTGGCTGTGAGAATAACCCTAACCCAACCCCCACCTACCACCCACCCATTAAATCCCAGAAAATAGCTGCCCAATCTTTCCTTAAAAACTTTTTGACAACAGGGCGGCAGCTACAGGAAGCAGAGTATTCCACCACCTGGTCGCACGATCAGGAAAATCTGCCTCATTTCTTTTTGAATATCATATTGGATGTATTATTATCAGCATTTCTTCATCATTGTTAATTTTATGGTTCTGGTATTTTACTTCTCTTTACACTCCTTTCATTTTTCTTCCTTTTATTATGGTAAGTGACAAATAAATCTAACAAATAAATAAATGATAAGCAGAACAGCTTCAAGCACCCTCCTTTAGGCCTGGCGGGCACCCTGGCTGGGTCTCCCACCCCTCCATCTCCATAACTGTCCATTACCTGCCCTCACAAAATAGCAATGGAGCGAATGGACTTCCAGGTTGTCCGTCACGGCCTTCGCTGCTGCCACCAGTGCCTGGCCCACTATCTGCCCTCCAAAGAGACGCTGCGTGACTGGCACCCAGTAGTGCCTTCCCCTAAGGAGAAAAGAGGAGGAGAGTTATGGCTGGCAATGGCTGCCTCCTCAGGGGAAATTTTGGGGGTGATGCAGGCTGGGGAGGTGAGTGGCTGCCCCCAAGCACTCCTCTCTGGTGCCAAGACCCAAGGCCGAATCCCAAGAATCAGCCCTCTGTTGGGACAGGGCCTCTGCAGCAACGTTTAGAGCCCGGGACCAGCCCAGCTGCGTGTCCCCTTGGACGAGGTGGCTGCCCCACTGTTGGTTCACGAGGTAGACGCAGAGCAGACGTCACCAACTCTAAACAGGGAAGCCTCTGGGCGGGGCGACTTCCACGGCTGTAGGCAGGCAGAAACTCGACAGGTCGAGCCCTAAAGGTGCTTTTTCAAAAGGGAGCTGGCCTTTCGAAAGAAACCTTTTAAGGAAAGTGCCGTTGCCTCTTGAAAAAGCACCTTTGGGGCAACGATGACCTGGATGACTGAGAATCTCCGCAGACGTTCAACAGGTCGAGCCTCCTCCTCCTCCTCCTCCCAGTCCAGCGTTTCTCGACCCTGGCCGCTTGAAGAGGGGGGGACTTCAACGCCCAGAATTCCCCAGGCAGCGTATGCTGGAGTTGAAGTCCCCCACCCACCCCTTCAAGAGGCCAGGGTCGAGAAACTCTGCCCCAGCCACACGGAGGCCCTGCCGGCTCCGGCCCCACTGACCGGAAGAGGTCCACGTCCAGAGGTTCCAGCTGCAGGACGCTGGTCAGCAGGACGCTGCGCAGGTCCCCGCCGGCTCCGGCCCCTGCTCGGACTCGGGAGCTTTGCCGGCTGCGCTGGAGGACGCCATCTTGGACGGTCACGTGGCCCGGCCGGTGCGGAAGCGCTCTCCCCTCGGTCGGCTCCCCCGCTTCCGGCCAAAGGCGGAAGTTCCTCCGAGGGCCTTCTAATGAGTTGGCTGTTATGAGATTTTTCTAATTTAGTTTTCTTTTTTTTTCTCCCTCCCTCCCTTCTTTCCTCTACTCCCCTTGGTTTTCATTTTCTCCTTTTTTCTTTTCTTTCTCTTTTTCTTTCTTTTTCTTTCTTCTCGTTTTCTTTCCCTTTTCTTCTCCTTTCTTTCTCCCTCTTTTCTTTTTTCAATCTTTTTTTCTTTTTCTTTCTTTTTCTCCCTTTTTCCACAGGCATCTAGACTGGGAGAGGCAGCCTCTGAGGAACAAGGGGACAAAATCCAGACTCTTGGGGCTGGGGGGGCGTGCATAAGCGCACCAACGTGCCTACCGTCCCTGTCCTATTGTTTCTCTTATTCTTTTATTTTTCTTATATGTACCCATTTCATGTATTCACAACTATGTATACATTTATACTTATTATCTTGTAAACAATTGGCAAATCAAATCAATCAATCAATAAATAAATAAATAAAAATAAATCTGTTTCTGCAGAATGGAGGGCGGAAAAGCGCACATCTCCTCCCTTGAGATAATTGTAAACATTTGGGCTGTGACCCGCAAAAGGAGGGAAGATTCTTAATGAGGGTAAAGGTTCATTCTCTGAGCTTGTGGGCTGGTTTTTCAAACTTCTTCTTTACCAGGCTAGGTAACCTATTCAGCGGATGTCAATGTCCCTGTTCTGTTTATGAGATCCTTAATCCCCAGAATGTCAGAGAGCCTCCAGGTCCCTGTTTAGTTTCTAAGCAATAAAATTGCATTCTTCTGTCCCCATTAGTACAGTTCAGGAAGTCTGACAAACCGTAGGAGGCAACATGACCTGACCTGCATAGGACAGAAGTTACATGGCATTCCACAATACCTCTCTATTTAACACACGCCTTCTTAATAAGGCAAGATGTGGTTGCAGTGAGGCATCGAAAACAATGCGGGATCTTCAGTTCTGGGATCTAAGCATGAGAAGCTTTTGCCCAACTTGGTCCACTGTCCTTGGTTCAGACATCATTTCCCAACTTTTCTCCTTATCTGCTATGTTAAAGAAACTGCTTATTTTAAGCAGAGCTTTGGCCTCAGGCTTTGCTGGGTGCAGATGCCAGAAGCCTGCAGCAGCCACGCCTTCCAATCTTGCTCAGTGTCAGATGCAAGAAAGCAGAATGGCTTGTGAACAGTCTCAAGGGCAGCTTTATTGTTAGTCACCTGTGTTACAAGAATCTCACTGGAGAGACTACATTCCCTCAGGAACTATCAGATAAGGCTTCAAGGATTCTCGGGGAGGTCAGGCCTGTGTTGCTTTCTGCAGTGAAAGGGACTCTTAAGCTGTGCTCCCTCTTGCCGCCTTCCTCCAGTCTAACCGGAGAATCCACCACATTCCATGATGTGTTTGGAGAATAATGTTCCTCGGGGGCGGTTGGCCTTCCAGGTTGCAGTAGCCAAAGAGATGACTTGGGGAGGACAGTGTTAGCTAGGCTGCTAAGTATAAATGCCAGTAAGTTCTGTTAGCCTAATATGCCTTCCACAAATAGGACCCAGCTGGAAAGGTAGGTTAAACAGGAGTCCCAACCTCCAGGCTGTAGACCGGCATGGGTCCACAGCCCACCAGGAATTGGGCTGCACAAGCGAGCAAAGCCCCTTCTGTACATACATGGGATCCAGGCAGCGCACCCCCAGTCTGTGGGGAAAAAATACCTTCCACAGAACCAAAAGGGTTGGGGGCTATCGAATTAAAACTTCCTTATTTATGTACACAACACTCAAAAAGGAGAGAAAGGTAGAGAATCATTTGAGATAACAGTTCAAACATCTGGTGTTTGGAATAAGTTCCTTCATTGGTCAATATCATTTGACACATCCGTGATGCAACATGCATGCGCACTAACTTATTACGCAATTTGGGATAGATTCTATCAATGGTGGGAGCAGAAAGGAAGGTCTTGAGTTGGGAAAGGAGTTGCTGAGAGGGTAAATGAATGTATGAGTTGAAAATAGGACCAATAATGTTGGAAAATATATGAGCGAACAAATGTAGATATGTATACATTTGAATAATTTGTTTTCTTAAGTTTTCACGGGTATCTATATGTATGGTATTCAGCTTTGTTCGGGTATTTTCCCACGTCATTATAGTTGTGCTTTTAAAGTTGTAGTGATGTTTCGGCAGAATCTCATCTGCCATCATCAGGCTTCTGTATTGTGTTCGTCTGTGAGTCAGACTTTCACAGCAATTTCTGTTTTAAATTTGGTGCTAGCCTACTGCTGTGTTAGAATGTTTTTTTCTTCATCCTGATTGGTTGGGAGTCTTGGTCTGTGTTTATTGGTCTTGGAGTTTGCTGTGTTCTGCTTGATTGGTGTTTCTAATATCTTCTGTTTTGTAGCATTTTTTGATTGGATGGCAACATTGTGTTTCCTGTATTGGAGGCTTTTAGTGCGGCTTGGCTTCGGGTAAAAGGTTGGCTATCATTTATTAGGAAGCTAGGTTTCATCTGGGTGCCTGGTTGGGGTGTGTTTGAGCTGGAGGTATCAGGGGGGATCTGTTTGTGCCCAGGTGTTTGCCTGGCTTGTGGTGTGGAGATTTTTTTGTTTGTGAGTGCAGGCTTCCAGATAATTGACAGTCTGGTGGAGTCGTCTCTTCTATTCACGCTTTCAGGTCTTTTTTCAATCTCTATGGTTTCTCTGATAATTCTGTGGCTGGGGTTTTCTATAGTGGCTAGGATTTTGGTGCCATTCAAGTCGATGCTATGACCTGTGGCTTTAATGTGTTGGACTAGTGAGGAAGTGTGTTCCAGCTTTTTTACTGCATTTTTGTGTTCATCCAGGCGGGTACTCCAATGTATGTGGCAGAGCATGATGCGCAGGGGACTTCATATATGCCTTGGTTTTCCAGGTCAATTTTATCTTTGGGGTTTCTTAGGATGACTGCTATTTTTCTGTCTGTTTTGAAGGCAGTCTTGATGTGATGCCTGTGTAGCACCTTACTGGTTTTGTCTGTGGTACCTCTTATGTAGGGCAGGACAGCTGTTCCATAGGTCTGTTCATCTTTTAATAATTTTAAATTTGAATAATTGTATATAGGAAAATACATATCTATGCGATACTGACCAAAAGTTATGTCAAACCAACTTCACTATGTTCAATGTTTTTAACTGTTTTGTTCAATAAAATATTTAAACAATTTTTAAAAATGTAATGTTTCTTAGCACCCTTAATATTCTCAATATGATCTTGCTCACCGTCATCATGTTCAAGAGGCCTGTTTGCCCCATTAGGGTGAGCCCCTGCTGCTGCTTCCCAGCCTGCAGAACCTAGCAAGAGGGGGGGGGGTAGCCTGCTGAACGGATGCAATGGTGGGAGGCAATCCTTGTTTGCCCAGAGTACCAACCCCAGTCTGGGTGGTCCTTGGGTTGTGTGCTAGCCGAGACTTGGAAGATTGCGGGATTAAATCAAGAGAGTCTGCTCTCAGGCAGCCTTAACTCCTGCTGTGGGCTTTGCAGTGAGGTACACCTTGTTTTCTGGCAGGAATGGAGTGGCTGGGGGATTTCCCAGTCTACAAACCAGAGGTTATACAGGTAATTCTCGACTTATGACCACAACTGACCCCCAGGTTTTTGTTGCTAAGTGAAACATTTGTTAAGTGAACTTCACTCCATTTTACCATCTTTTGTGACACAGGTAAGTGAATCCCTGCAGTTAAGTTGATTAACATGGTCCAAGGCTGGTTTAGCACACGCCGCGTCTCCCGCCCCGAATTCTCCCACCATCGGAGCCGCGTTCCGAACACGCGGCCGTGGGGAAAACGGGGGCCGGTCTAGAGGGTCTCGCGAAGCCCACACACACACACACACACCCCGCGCCTCCCTCCCGTCTCCTAGGCGGCGAGCCGCGCCTGCTAATCCCGCGTGCTGAAGGGGGGCGGCGGACTCGGGTGAGGACGCGGGTGGGGAGGGGGACGCTTCTTCTCCCTGCAAGCCCGGATTCAGCCCGGGGTGGGGGCCGAGATTGGCGGCTGCTCCCACCGGCCCAGAGCTTCCTAGGCATTCGGGGTGGAGACCGGCTGCTGGGGCGGCTCAGGCTGGAGGCTGCAGTCCTGGGAGTTGAAGCCCCCAGATTGTAAGGTCCCCAAGGTTGGACAGCCGCGTCTCCCCATTTGTCTCCCTGCATTCCACAGTTCTGGGCACCTGGTTCTGGGCACCTGGAGGAATGCCAGCAGGTGTGTCGTCTCCCCCCCCCCCCAGGACAGTAACTGGAGAAAAATGCAAGGAGTGTTTTTGTGTCTGATGCCCCCTGCCCCTCCCCCCAAGCTCACCCAGAGGAAAAGACCCAGGTGCCTCGGGAAGGATGCAGCCAGGTACGCCTCGACTTACAACCACAGCTGAGCCCAAAAGGTTGGTTTGCTAAGTGAATTTTAAGAACCTTAGTGAATCTCTGCCATTGTTAAGTGAGTCGCATGGCCATTAAGCAAATCCGGCTTGCCATTGACTTTGCTTGTCAAAAGGTCACAAAAGGAGGGGGCTTTTTTTGACCCCAGGACACTTGACCGTCATAAATATGAGTCAGTGGCCAAGCATCCCAATTCCGGTCAGGTGACCACAGTGGAGGCTACAATGGTCGTAAGCATGAAAAACGGTCATGTCACTTTTTCAGCTTCAACAGTCACTAAATGAACTGTTGTAAGTCCGGGATGATCTGTAGGGGATTTGGAATTTGGAGAGGGCTCTTCTGTGTGGGGCCTTCTTGGGAGACCCTTCCTGGAGAGCCGCCGAGCCAAGCCAAGCCAAGCGCCCTGTCCCGGGAGGGTGTCTGGCAGGGGGATCCAGAGAGGGGAGGCCTTGCCGGCTCCTCTGCTCAGCCAGAGGCTCCCACCGAAGACCCAACCAAGCGCTGGTTCTCGGTTCCCATCCGAACTCTCCAAAGTCTCTCCTTCGGTGGTGGCCTCTTTCGGTGACCCCACGGAGCCCCTCCAAGCCCAAGGGCCTGGCAGCTGCCAGGAATGAGAGGGGGCCAAGGAGGCTGACTGGTACCTGAGGCAGCTGCGCCTGAATAGCAGTAGCCTTTAGATTTGTATACCGCTTTATGGTGCTTTTACTGGCCTCTCTAAGCAGTTTGCAGAGTCAGCCTCTTGCCCCCAACAATTCGGGCCCTCATTTTAGCCCCCTCGGAAGGAGGGAAGGCTGAGTCGACCTTGAGCCTGGTGGGATTCGAACTGCCAAGTTGCAGGCAGCCGGCTGTCAGCAGAAGGAGCCTGCAGTACCACGCTCTAACCACTGCGCCACCATGGCTCTTCATGAATTTGTTGTGGTTCAGGCGTCCGTCTCTTCGATGGGACTGACCAGTGATGACCCCTCCAGCGTTTGGAAGATGCCAAGGTGACCAAACGGCTTGATCTGACAGCAGCCTTCCAATATTTGAGGGGCTGCCCCAAGGAAGGCGGGGGGGGGGGGTGTCAAGCTATCCTCCAAAGCCCCTGAAAGGAGGAGAAGAAGCAACGGAGGGAAGCTAATCAAGGAAGGAAGCACCCCAGAATGAAGGAGAAACACCCTGACAGAACGATTATCCAGTGGGAAGGGTGCCCTTCTGAAGTTGTGGGTGCTGGTTTGTAAGAAGATTGCCCTGCCCTTTGTCTGGAATAGTGTAGAGTTTCTTGTTTGAGCAGGGGGCTGGACTAGAAGACCTCTGAGGTCCCTTCCAACTGTGTTATTCTGCTTCAATTGTTCCAACTGCCCATTTCAACCAGACCTTCCACCTGCTGGGCAGATGCACCTGAACTGTGCTGAACTCCGAAGGGCCTCTGGAGATTCTCAGTCATCCAGACCAGGGTTGTCCCAAACGTGCTTTTTCTGACCTGACTTTCTAGTTTTTCTCTGAAGGCATTTCACTCCTCATCCCAGAAGCTTCTTCAGCTCTGACTGGGGGGTGGAGAAGGGAAGGGTTTATATGCAACTGTCTGCAAGGAGCGTAAATCTTTCCCTTCCCCTCCATCCATTCAGAGCTGAAGAAGCTTCTTGAAGGAGAAGCAAAACGTCTTCAGAGAAAAACCAGAAAGTCCAGTTGCCTCCTTTGGGTCCAAAGGAAAGGATTTGCAACAGGGAGGAGTGACCCAAAGGCCGGGGGGGCTTCCAGCCGGGGGAGACATACGGATGACCGGCCAGAAGTCTGGAGAAGTTCCCAGGATGAATTGTTGGATGAATATCTGACGCAGGTAATCCTTGACTTACAACCATTTTCTGATGGTTCAAAGTTATAATGGCACTGAAAAAAGTTACTTATTGTCTGTCCTCACACTTATGACCGTTGCAGCATCCCCAGGGACCGTCAGACTTTTTGGGGTTTGGCAACTGGCAGGGAGGCACCGCAATTGAAGCATCCTGCAGATTCCTGGGGTTGGTGACCTTCTCAGCCGGCTTCTGGATAAGCAAAGCCAACGGGGAAGCCAGATTTAATAACCACTGGTTCACTTAACGACTGCACTGATTCACTTATCATGGCAAGAAGGGTCATAAAATCAGGTGCGCTTCACTTAACAGCCACTTTTCTTAGCAATGAAAATCCTGGTCCCAATTCTAATCGGAAGCAGAGGATTATTTCCGTGTGTTTTCTAGCCCCAGAGTTTCACCCTGTGCCGGGCTGGCTGACAGCCGGATTGGGCCTCGGATTCAGCTGGGGGCCTAATGGGAATAATAACCTCCCTGACTGGCTCTCCCACTGTGTCCCCCCCCCCCCGAAATGTGTTCCTTTGGTCAAAGGAATGGAAGTTCCTGCAGATCGATGGGCTTTGCGGGTGGGGAAAAAGGGGGTGCAGCAGCGGCTGGTCACGGGGTCTCTGGGACGCCAGGCTAACCCCTCACCTCTGGGTCAGAGCACCTCCAGCTGGGCAGGGAGGGTCTCCTCCGGCCTTCGCCTCCTGCTCACCCCCCCAAGTGGGGCCTTCCAAGCTCTCAGGACCCCTTGACAAGAGGCTGGTGGGGGCCTCCTGGTCATTCCCGACCCCAGACGGAGGACAGGGGGCTCCCAGTAGCCCTGCCTGGAGAGCAGCCTGGCCACGAATGGCAAGCAGGGGTAGGGACCATCGCAGGGAGGGGGAAGACACTGGGGGAGGGGCTGGCCTGAGCGGCTGAAGTGGGACGCAGGGCCAGGGACACGAAGGGCAGCCAAGGCTCCGTTTCTTCCATTCCTTTATGTGGGCTTCTCGGGGGGGGGCTACTTCTCCAGCTGGGCCAGGAAGAGGGGCAGAAGGCTCCGGTGGTTGGCTCGCCTGCGCTGCCGGTCCCTCTTGCAGGAGGCCCCCAGGCGCTGGAAGGCCGCCCACCGCCTCCTCGGGGCCCCTTCCGCCGGGCCCTCGCTGGGCTCCAGGTTCTCGGCCATGAAGCACTGGGCGGCGTGGATCATGTCTTCCTCCCGCACGCCAGGCACCGGGATGGTGGGGATGCCCGCGATCATCATGGCCAGGGTCAGGATGCAGACGTTGGGGGGCCAGGGCGGCCTGGGCGGGGCATCCCTGTCTCGGTCCAGCTTGGCCGACATCACGAAGAGCCCCCCGCTGGGCAGGAAGCCCCACTGTGCCAGGGCAAAGTCTCTGCCGGAGCTCGGGGGCTGCTGGTGCAGCGGCGGCTGCTGCGGCTGTGGGGGCTGCCCCGAGGGGAGGTAGAGCCACCGGTCGGCGGCCGGGGGCTCCAGGGGGAACTCCTGGGCCACGTTCTGGAGGGGGAGCCGGCAGCAGGAGCCCCGAGGCAGCTCCCAAGGGTCGCTGCTCTCCTGCTGGAGGGCCCCCGGGGCCGGGCACGACTGGCCAAAGCCGGGCACCGGGGGAAGCCGCGTGGCACTGCCCTTGCCCTGCCGAGAAGCCATTGGCTTGGCCTGCGGTTTCCTTCGCAGGAGCCCCAGGGGGCAGGGGATGCCGGCCGAAGGAGAGGCCTCGCGTGGCACCCGGGCGAAGGGGCTCAGCCGATTCCGAGGGGCCTCGTCGGACTCACTGCTGCTGCTGCTGCTGCTGCCACTGCCGGCCGGTTCTCCTGTTCAGAGGACAACATGCCCGTTTCAGAGCCTGACCCGTTTTCCGCTCTTCCCCTGCCAGGAGGATGCAACCAACCAAAAGGGGTGTGGGCAGCTGAAGGATAACACCCCCACCCCTTTTTTCAGGCCAGAAAGGGGGAGCCCAGACTCCCGGGCCCTTTGGGGTACAAGCAGAGTTTCCGCTGCCTGCCGCTTCTCTCGCTCAGACCTCTTCCCCAGAGGGAGATGCCAGCAACCCCACCGGAAGCCTTTTCTGTCACTTGCACCCCATCCGTTGCCCAGCTCGGGAGCTGGCAAAGGTCTAAGAGTCTTGGAGTGGGGTGCCCCCATTGAAACAGCCCTTACTCCCCCCCGGCCTGTGAGCCCAGGAACAGCAGCAGAGCTCCATTGAATGCTGACAGAATGCCAGCCTCCTGGGTGAAGTTGGGTGGGCATAGCCTTGCCAGGTGGGCTCCAGCAGGGATATTTCTGCCCATCATGGATACTGGAGGGATATGTGGGGCCATCCGAGCAGATTCTGCTCCCCAGGTGCCTTGGCAGACCGGATCTTGGACAATTGTAGAATAGCTGCCTTCTCTAGGAGGGGTAGGACAGTGGAATGTATGGAGAAGGGACCTTAGAGAGCATGCAATCAATCCCCAATACCTAGCCAACTGGCTCTTCCTTGATGTGCTACCATTTAGTCTCCCCCACAGCCAACAAATATCTTTTAATGGTCATTCTCCTTTTTCATTTTGATCCACTGGTCCTCCTCCTCCTCCCCAGTCCATCTTTTAGATATTTGTGGAGTGCTAATTCCCCCCCCCCACACACACACACCCAGGCTGCTCCTTGGCCAGCTAAATAGACTCAACTTCTTCAACAGCTTCTGATGAGGGTCAGTCCCTGATTCCCTTCCACCCTGCCAGCTCTCTTCTAACCCTCCCCGGTTTCTCCAGCTGTAATGGTGGCTTCCCAGGCTGACAAAGATTTAGGAAAGGGTAAAACAGCCCTCCCCACAAAGAGGGGGTCTCTTAACCCTCCCTTTTAACGTCTGTCGAGTTTCTCCACTGTCCAGGTCATGGTTGTCCCAAGGGAGCTTTTTCCAAAAGGCAGCTGGACTTTCCTGGGTGTTTTCTTTGAAAACGTTTCGCTTCTCATCCAAAAAGCTTCTTGAGTTCTAACTTCAAAATTCTCTGACGAAGCTTCTTGAGAGATGAGAAAGAAATGGCTTTTTGGGCAGCACCTTTTGGAGATGGCCTCCCTTTTAACCATCTAGCTCAGGGGTCCCCAGACTTGGCAACTTGAAGACTTGTGGACTTCAATAGTGCACAAGTCTTAAAGTGGCCAACTTTGGAGGCCTCTGTTCTAGCTCTCTTCTAACCCTCCCCAGTTTCTCGGGGTCTGCGATGGTGGCTCCCCAGGCTGACAAGGATTCAGGAAAAGGTACAATAATCCCACCCCCCACCCCATAAACCCTCTGGGTGGTGACCACACCCATCGCCGTGGCCAGTTCAAGGAAAAGCCGCAAAAGGGGAACGGATGCCGCCCGGAGTCCTTGTGAGCTACACTTCCCACCGATGCGAAATGGTGGGGTTGCCGCTGCTTCTTTCTTAGTCAGCCTGGCTAAAGAGACTCGGGAAAGAAGCCGCCTTGGTTCTAGTCAGAGGTCCAGGCCCCCAACCCTGACCCTTGGAAGGAGCAGAGCCCAGCAGGGCCCTCAAACCAGCCCGGTCCTCCCTGGGATTTGGCTGCCTTGTCCTGATCAGGCACCTGGGAAGGGCTGGGGCCTGTCTGTCTGCAGTGCCCCGTGCTCAGCTGGGGATCCCCATTTCTGACCCTTCTGGCACAGCGGCCAAGCCGAGTTCAGGGGGTGTAATACCTTGGTGGGAGGGTGCAAAGGAGGCCGCGGAAGATTTTTCCAGGCCCCCGCAAAAGGCCATCGTCTAGGCTGCAGCCTGGTCAGGTGCTGCAGTGCCAGTGCTGTCCTCTGGGGCCCCCCTGAGCGCCCCCCCCCCCCATTCTAGAACCAGCATCACAGGGTGTGGGCCTTATGTCACACAGGGCCACTGAGTGGCCACCAGTGGGTCTCTGCTCTGGTGGTCGGGTGGCCTGAAGTGACCAGGACCTCTGCTCCCACTCACCCCCACCCCTGCCCAATCCCTCCTCAAGAGGAGGTGGTCATCAGGGTTGGGTCATTCTGGTGCCTGGTCTAAAGATTCCCATGGTGAAGTGGCGGGGATAACATCCAGGCCTGAACTTCAGAGGGCAGAGTTGTGGAGGCCTTGATAAAGGGAATCACAAGCTTACAGCTGAGCACGTGAGCAGAGCCACAAGACGCACGTAGAAGTATTTTTATACCTTCCTTAACTTAACTCTTGTAAGCAGAGTTCCTGTTATGTAACCAAGAAACCTGTTTAGGGCGTGTCAAATTTTTCAACTTTCCATTTCCAAACATTAGGGTTGCTCAAAAGTTGCGACATGACTTGAGAATTGTAAAGATATTTTTGGTTACTTTAATTGACTCTGCTGCCACTTCCTCTAACCCCCCACTCCTTTAACCTCACACTATCCACGATTGACCTCACCCCATTCCTAAGAGGTCTGTAATGGGGACGTGCACAAGGGCACCATCGTGCCTACCGTCCCTCTCCTATTGTCCCCATTTATTTGTACCCACTTCCTGTATTCATACTCATGTTTATTCTTATATCTATTATCTTGTAAGCGATCGACAAATCAAAAATAAATAAAAAATAAAAATAAATACAATGTAGATGTGCTCAGTTAAGTCACTACATAACTATAACTTTTTTAACATTTTATTTGTTTCATCCATGCTTGCTTAAAATTGCAGTCAGGGTCCTCCCAGCCTTACGGGGGAAACCCTCCTTTGTCCAGCACTGAATATACCTGTGACAGAGAGAGCACCTGGACTATGCCTCTTTGTTCGTGCCAAACCACACCTGGTCCCTGCCTGCCAGGGTCTTCCCTGGAGGCTTACAAGAAGTGGGGTACCGAAGCCTGGAGGCGCTACAGAAATATCCTCACAGCCAGAACGGTGTCCTTTCCTTAAGGCGGCTTTTATTGAACACACGTGACGACTGACCCGGATCCTGTTCCGACTGACATGCGAGACATTCTCATGCTGAGCGCAGCGGGGCCCTGGCCTCCTGGCACCTTCTGGGCTGCTCCTGGGGCACGCAAGGTCCATTGGGGAGCGCCCCAGCAGAGGCGTCCCAGGGCTTGGCGTCCGCAGAATCGGCTGATGCTTCCAGCAGAACCAGCCCCGCCCAGAAAGACCCGTCAGGTGAGGCAGGTGTGCCTGGCCAGGTGCTTCATTCGTATTTGCAGAGGTTCTTCAGCAGCGGAGGCAGGTTCAGCCCGTCGATGGCCAGGCGGTGGCTGATGTGTCTCTGGATGGCCGTGCGGCAGAGGGTCTCCAGGGAGGGCACTGGGGGGTGGGGGGGGCGGAAGGAGAGGATTAGACCAACATAAGTGTGCAGAGAGGCAGCTTCTCTTAAACTAGCTTTAAAAAGGAGGGGCTAAACCAACAAAAGCGTGTGCTTTGTGCAGACCTAGTTAAAGCAGCTTAATACATGAAGTAAACCAACATAAATGTGCCACTTTGCAAACCCAGCTAAACCAGGTTAAGACACAAGGATTAGACCAAGATAAGTGTCTCCTTTGTGTAAACTGAGCTGCTGTGAGTTGCAGGAATGGTAAAATGCATATTTGGGGCTTGTGACTCTCAAGCAGCTGGTTTTTGTGCAACAGAAAAATAGAAGCTCTTGCTATTTTTCATTCTCTAATTCTCCCCTATAATAACAAAGCGAAACAAGAAGAGAGTTTTCAAACAGTAGGAAAAAAGGTGCTGAATCTCTAGAAACTAGAGTGCAGAGAAGCGCAACAAGATTACGCCAACAGATTACATTAACCTGTATGGTGAATGGTTGAGGGCATTTCTAATCGACCCAAGAGAAGGACGAGGGGTGATAGGACAGCAGGCTCCCAGTATCTGAGGGGCTGCCCCAAAGAAGGGGAGCCCTGAATCACTCACTGGGGGGGCTTTTGCCTTCAGAAGCTGTGGGGGCTCCATCGTGGGAGGCTGTCAAGAAGAAACTGCACAGCCCCTTGTCTCAATTGGTATAGGGTTTCCTGTTGAGCAGGGGGCTGGACTAGAAGACCTCCAGGGTCCCTTCCAACTCTGTTAGTCTAATCTAAAGGAGTAGAGAGCCAATGGGGCACAAAAGGCTTCCTCAGAGAAAAGGGGGGGGTGCCCCCTTGAGAAGAAGGCTCACTCTGAAATTCTATGGCCCCAGACCAGGATATCCGGTGGTGCTGGCTGGGGAATTCTGGGAGTTGAAGTCCACAAGTCTTAAAATTGCCAAGGTTGGACCCGCACCCCTGCCACAGAGCAAGAAGAGGACACCATCAGCCAGCCAGAAGGCAGGCAGCCTCACTGGGGAGGGGGCTGCCTTAGAAGCACAGGGGTAGCCTTGGGGGGCTTCTCCAGCCACCCAGCAGTCACCCGGCTTCAGGTTAATGGCCTCCCGTTCCTCCTCCCCTCACGTCCTTGACACACAGTAGATATCGCAGTGCCCCCCCAGGTCCGAGTCTTACCCCTCCCCCCCAGAGAGAAAAACATCACTTTGCAGAGTGAAAGCTGCTCCTGGACAGAGGCATTGCCTGGCCCAGCACCATGGGTTAGTGCGTCCTTCAGAGGGGGCAGGAGTGCAACGCCCAGGCCTGAGGAGAGGGGGCGGGGGGTTGAGCTGGTACATTGTTCCGGGGCCCAAGGAGCTCAAAGGGGGCCCATGAAGGTGGCAATTTTTAAAAAAAATTTACAAGACCAAATTTTGTAGCAAAACACTCCAAGGCTGGATCAAATCAACTCATTGGAGGGCAAATGGCAAGGAAGGAAGGAAGGAAGGAAGGAAGGAAGGAAGGAAGGAAGGAAGGAAGGAAGGAAGGAAGGAAGGAAGGAAGGAAGGAAGGAAGGAAGGAAGGAAGTTAGCTTAGTCAGAGGATCTGTGCGCCCTCCAGCTGTGCCAAAGGGCAACTGGCAAGAGGAATGGCTTTAAAACGCAGGAGGGTAAACCGGAGGGTGGGTGGCAAGGGAGTGTCACTTTTTCCCCATTCGTATAGACTAGAGCAGGGGTCTCCAAACTTGGCAGCTGGGGAATTCTGGGAGTTGAAGCCCTCCAGGCTTAGAGTTGCCAAGCTTGGACTAGAGTGAACCATTCTTCTCCCAGTCGGAAAAATAAACATCTACTTGTGGGCTGCGCAGACTCTGCTTCTCCATACTTCATGCTCACCCCCTCCCCGCTTCCCAATCTGCTTCACTGCCCTGGAAGCCCCCTCCCCCTTTTTAAATGAGCCTCTCAGGTGGTTAGGAGCAGGGGTGGGATTCTACAGGTTCGCACCTATTCGCTAGAACCGGTTGTTAACATTCTAAGCAGTTCGGAGAACCGCTTGTTGGAAGAAATTACTGGGCTAATCCTGTAAGGGAGGCAGGAAGGAAACATTCTGGTGTTGCTTACAGAAACTGCCTCTCCGTTAACCCTTATTACATTCTTGGCAGGACTAGTCTTCCTGCCTCTGGAATTTCTCTGGAGTTTTTTCCCCCTCCTTTGCTGGTACTTTGCTTGTGTGGAGGGACCATTCAAAGTTACAATGGCACTGAGAAACATGACTTATGACCGTTTTTCACACTTATGGCTGTTGCAGCATCCCCACAGTCATGAGAGGCCAGGTGAGGCAATGGTGCCTCGATGTGAGTGATGTTGAGTTGGCCATGCCCACCCAGTCACATGACCACCAAGCCATGCTCACCAACTAAGCCACACCCACAGAACAGGTTGTTAAACATTTTGAATCCCACCCCCGGTTAGGAGTGACGTCGGTGCAGGGAGGAAAGCGAAATCCACAGGGTGATGGGGAGGGGAGGAGTTAACTTAAGGTGCAGGTGAGGGGGCCCATATTAGTCTTGTTCCAGCACTTAATCATCCTCTCGGCGGCCCTGGCAACGCCTCCAGGGAGACCCAGTTGGGCTTGTCCAGCAGCCTCGGGAAGAGTCTCCTGGGGCCCACGCATGGATTAGGGCTGCCTGTGGGCAGCGGCGTCTCCGTCACGGCACCTTCGCCTCAGAGCAGCTGTTGCTCCCCAGAAGGATGCTGTGAGTGGAAGGCCTTCAAGAGACCGTCTCCTAGGGAGAAAGCCCATCCTTGACAGCTGGTGTCCAGCCCTTCCCTCCTCAGCAACCTCCATATCCAGAGACAGTCAAGGAGAGAAGCAACTTGGGATGCAGGAGGGATTTCCCAACAGGGAGAACCAACTACCCAGTGGAACGGCTGCCCTCCAGATGTTGTGGCTGCTTCACCACTGGAGATTTTTAAGAAGAGACCGGACAGCCACTTGTCTGAAAGGCTTGAGCAGGGAGAAGTGGACTAGAAGACCAAGTTAAAGATGAGCCAACAGTGTGCAGCAGTAGCCACAAAGGCTAATACAATCCTGGGTTGTATAAATGGAGGCATAGAATCAAAATCACATGAAGTATTAGTACCACTAGCCACAGCCTTAGCAAGTCCACACCTGGAATACTGCATCCAGGTGCAGTCAGCACATTAGAAAAAAGGTATTGGGACTTTGGGAAAAGTGCAAAGAAAAACAACTAAGACAATTAAAGGCCTGGAGACTAAAACATGCGAAGAACAGTTGCAGGATTTGGGTTTGGCCAGTCTAGAGGAGAGAAGGGGACATGATAGGAGTCTTCCAGTATTTGAGGGGCTGCCACAAAAAAGAGGAAGGAGTCCACCTGTTTCCCAAAGCCCCTGAAGGCAGGACAAGAAACAATGGGTGGAAACTAATCCAAGAGAGGAAGCAACTTGGGATGCAGGAGAAACTTCCTGACAGAACAATCAACCAAAGGAACAGCTTGCCACCAGAAGTTGTAGGTGCTTCATCAATGGAGGTTTTGAAGAAAAGACCGGACAGCCATTTGTCTGAAATTGTATAGATCTCCTGGTTGAACAGGGGGCTGCACTAGAAGACCTCTAAGGTCCCAGTTCTGTTCTGAGTAATTTGGCTGCTGAAATGCTTTTCCTTCCCTTCCTCTTGAATTGGGTTCCTGGGAAATCCTAGATGATTCTTCCAAACTCTGTCTGGAAGGCCCAAATCACCCCACACCCTTTTCAGAAATTCTCCTGGAGATTGAAAAATATCACGCAGCTGTTGTGTTCGTCCTGTTTATCCTGTGTAACCTTATCCCTCAGGAATAATTTCCAAAAATAGTTTTGTTAATCTGTTGTGGTAACAGCAACGCCAAGAGGATTGGGCACCTGGGAAAGGGAGCTAATGCAGGGTGAAACCGTGCGCCGCAGTGAATCTCCTGGATGTTAAGGTGACACAAAATTGTTTGTCTGCATTCTTTCTTGCAACTGCTACAAAGAGCTGCTATTTGGCTTTTCACGTTTGCTCAAAATCTTTCAGGAATGGGGATAACAGAGTAACAGCACATCAGAGTTGGAAGGGACCTCGGAGGTCTTCTAGTCCAACCCCCGATCAGGCAGGAAACCCTCTACCACTCCAGACAAATGGCTGTCTGGTCCGTTGTTGAAAACCTCCAGTGATGGAGCACCCACAAGTTCTAGAGGCAAGCTGTTCCACGGGTTAACTGTTCTCCCCATCAGGAAATTACAGGCTGGGTTTCTCCTCGGTTCGTTTCCATCCATTGCTTCTTATTCTGCCCTCAGGTGCTCTGGATCTTAGGTTGGCCCCCCTTCTTATATTTGTGGGGCTCCTACAAAGAGGAGGGGGGGGGTTCAAACTATTTCCCAAAGCACCAGAAGGCAAGACAGGAAACTATGGATGGAAACTAATCACAGAGACAAGCAACCTAGAATTAAGGAGGACCTTCCTAAGAGGGAGGACGATTCTCCCGTGGAACTGCTTGCCACCAGAGGACGTGGCTGCTCCATCCCTGGGGTTTTTAAGAAGAGACTGGACAGTCATGTGACTGACGTGGCATAGGGTCTCCTGCTAGAGCAGGGGGCTGGACTAGAGGGCCTCAGAAGCCCCTCCCAAATGTATCATTCTACGTTCTTTGTGGCAACCCCTCAGATATTGGAAGAGTTCAATCCTTCGTCCTTCTCTTCGCTCGGCTAGACATACCCAATTCCTGCAACTATTCCAATCTGCTTCTTCACTTCCCAAGTCCACGCCAACTCGGTTCAAGCCAATCCCCTTCCTCCCCATTTACTAGCCCCCGCTCCCCCCAAGCCATTTTCTTTCTTTCATTTCCAATTCCTGCTTTTTTCCATTTTCTCCTCCTGCGAGTCCCATGGCCTGAGCCACCCACTCACTCAAGAAAGATAAATGGTTTGCTAAATGTCCATGGAGATTCCCAGGTCATGGTTATCCTGAAGGTGCTTTTTCAAGTGTCAATCCTTCCATTCCCCCCCGCCCCCCCATTCAGTCAGAACTGAAGCAGCCTCTTGGATGAGAAGCAAAACGTCTTCAGAGAAAAACAATCCGGTTGCCTCTTGGAAAAAAAAAAAGCACCTTTGGGACAAATTGTTCGCCTTTAACGATCTCCTCTTAAGGCCCAGCCAGTTGATGGGACAGGTACAGCGTGAGCCATGCAGGCTCTTGCAAAGATTCCCTTAGGAGCCCCGCTAAGAGTAAGGGAACGGAATTTCTCCATGTTAAACATTAAAACAGGTAAAACGTTGAGGCTGAAAAGGGGCCGTGCGGAAAAGAAGGAAGACGGCAGACCAGGCCACGCTGCTGCTGTCACCTGCATTTTAAGGGAAGCAACCCACACCCTTAAACTGGGACACCCTGTCCTTTTTCTTCCCTGGGATTTGAGTGGTTCTGCAGCAATTACTCTGGGATGGGAAAATGAAACATAAGTGAGTCATCAGGTTTGGAGAAATACTAGGCAATTAGAGATAAATGTGTTTACTCCTTTCTAATTATTGTTTTATCCATCAATCAAGCCATTTGAAAGTAAAGCCAAGATGGTTGGTAAAACCATCAAAATAGCCAAGCGCATTAAGACGCATCTCTCTCTCTTCCTAACTCCCTCCGAGCAGCCCCCGGTGTGAAATGGCTGGGCTCATCCAGAGTCCTCTGGAAGTTTCTGTGGGCAGACCTCCAGCACGGGTGTTTCTTCAGCCAGCTTGCTATCGGCTGCCATAGTAACCAGGAGGGGGTGGCTCAGGTATTTGGGATGGGGAAGTGAGCTGGGGTAGCTGCACGAGAACTGAAAGGGAGGTCTTGCACTCATGGATTATGGCGCTGCTGAGTGGAGTTGTTTACATGCCATCAAAACCAACTGCCCAGAGACTCCAGGTGCAAGAAATACCTGAAGAGGAGCTTTCCCCTAACATCATACTGGATGTTGATTGGATTCTCAGGGCCGGACCCTGGGGGGAGGGATTTGGGATGAGCCCAGCCCCTTCACGCCTGGGGGCTCTGGGGGAGGGGCTAGTAAATGGAGAGGAAGGGGATTGGTTTGAACTGAGTAGCATCCAGTTTTGGTCACCACACAATAAAAAAGATGTTGAGACTCTAGAAAAAGCAGACAAAACATATGAAGAATGGAATTGCAGGAACTGGGCCTGGCTAGTCTAGGGAAGAGAAGGACCAGGGGAGACAGGATATAGCGGTCTTCCAATATTTGAAGGGCTGCCACAGAGAGGAGGAAGGGATCAAGCTATTTTCTAAAGCGCCTGTAGGCCAGACAAGGAATAATGGATGGAAACTGAACAAGCAGAGATTCAACCTGGAAACAAGGAGAAACTTTCTGACAGTGGAGAACAATCAACCAAAGGAACAGAAGTTGCCTTCGGAGGTTGTGGGAGCTTCATCCCTGGAGGCTTCCAAGAAGAGATTGGACTGCCATTTGTCAGAAATGGTGTAGGGTCTCCCACTTGGGTGCGGGGGGTTAGACTAGATGACCTACAAGGTCCCTTCCAACTCTGATTATCTGTTCTCTGTTAAGATACCAGAATATGGTCTGATCCTTGGTTGTGGGACCACAATAATCCCTGGTATGCTTAAAGCAGGGGTCTCCAAACCTGGCACCTTTAAGACCTGTGGACTTCAACTCCCAGATATCCTCACCCCTGGGAGTTGAAGTCCACAGGTCTTAAAGTTGCCAAGTTTGGAGACCTCTGGCCTAAAGCATCCTTCAGCCCTCTTCTCGAAGCACCTGGACCAGGCCTGCCCTTGCAATCTTTCCATCAAAGCCCTTTAGGACTATCGGTAATCTCTGGCGTGGGTGGAGGCGGCTTTACTCAAAGTAGCCCGATGAGGAGATGACAGAAGCAAGAACTTCCTGCTTCCGTTGTGGTTGGGTTGTTGTGGTGTGTCTGAGCGCCGCTGACGGCTCCTCTTCACAGAGCTGCACCACGGGCAGGCAAACCCTCTGACTTCCTGTTCCCGGCGCAGGCGATCTCCTTCCTCCAGGACGAAGACGTCCCCCACAGCTGCCCAGCTTTGGCCCTGGGGAAAACGCCAGGTTCGGGCTGGGTTCTCTCGCTGGCAACGCATCCCAGCCTCGCCTGGGCTAACTCAGAATAAAAAGCGCTGGAAGGGACCCCGGAGGTCTTCTAGTCCAACCCCCTGCTCAAGCAGGAGGCCCTATAGTACCGTTCCAGATAAGTGGCGGTCCAGTCCCATCAAAACCTCCAGGGACGGAGCAGCCACAACTTCTGGAGGCAACTTCTCTCCCGCTGCTGGTTAATGGTTCTCACTCTCAGGAAGCGTCTCCTGAACTCCTGGTTGCTTCTCTCCTCGACTTGAGTTTCCGCCCGTGGTTTCTTGTCCTGCCCTCTGGGGCTTTGGAGAAGAGGCGGACCCTCCTCTTCTCTGGGGCAGCCCCTCCGATACTGAACCACTGCGGCCTCCTCACTCTTTTCACTGAATTGGACAGACCCAATTCCTGTAACCCCTCTTTGTGCTCCGCGTGGAGTCAAAGGGGCCAAGCTGGACCCCACAGACCGGTCCTACTTCTAGCCTACCAGCAGCCCCACTGTTGGCCGGGTTAGCGAGGCTCAAGGGGGGGGGAATCTAAGGGGGCGGTGTTCCCTGGACAGACTGCGCAATACCTACAGCCGTATTCCACCTGGATGATTCGGACGCTCTTGGTGGAAGCAAAGATGTCAACCACGGCATAGAGGGGCCGGGACCCGGGCAGCCCCCGGGCGCTGGGCCCCATGTCTTCCCCGTTGATGACGATGTGCATGTCGGCCGTCCCGTCCGGCTGCGGCGTGAACAGCACCCCGATGCGGCTCTTGCGGGCCGTGGGCGGCAGCACGTTGGCTTTGTACAGCTCGTCCAGGATGTGGCTGTAGCGGCCCGGCCGGCTCCGGCCCACCAGCTTGTCGCGGGGGATGCGGACTTGCTCGATGAGCAGGTGGGGGCCGCAGAGGAGCCCCCGCCCGCCGGCCGGCGCCTCGCTCACGCGGTTGTGGTTGCGCGTGATGGCGAAGACCCAGCTGTCGCCCAGGCTGACCAGGTCCGGGAGCGAGTACTCGGGCACGGCGGCCAGGCTGCGGGGGTCGTGGGCGGTGAGCCCCACGCGCAGGTGGCCGCACCAGCCCGGCTCCTTCTCCTCGATCTCCACCAGGAAGATCTGGCCGGGCTCCAGCGGCCGGTGGCTGAAGCACAGCCCGTGCGCGAAGCTCTCCACGCGGGTGGCCCGCGTGCGGGAGGCGTCCAGGCACACGTGGGCCCCGTGGACCCCGTGGAAGCGCGTGGGGGTCGTGCCGCGCAGCCGCCATCTCGGATCCGGCCGGCCGCAGCCCAGGCTATTTTAAGGGGGCGGCCGCCCCCCTGGGACGCCCGGCTCCAAAGAGGGAGAGCGGCAGCCGGGCGGGTCCTAGTGCCCGGCGCGACTGCCGCCCGCCAAGGGGGGCCGGGCAGGAATCGGCCCGCGCGAAAGCAGCCCGAACGTCGGAAAGGCGATCCGGCCCGGGCGCCGGGAGCAGCACATGCAGCTCGGACACGCCGCCGGCGCTCAGAGCGGCCCGGCCCGGCCGCCTCCTCGCCCAAGCAGGCCGCCCCCTCCAACCCCGCAGCCTCCCTGCGCCCGATCCGCGGGCTTCCGGGGGCCCCGCTCTTGCACGCCCCCCGCCACTCTGGGCCGACCGGACTCGGGTAGCTGTGCGGCCCCCGGTCCCGTCTGTGCTGCGAGGCGGCCCAAAGCAGCCCTCCCCAGCCGCGGTGGGCCTCGGTCGGCAGCCGCTTCCGCCAGAGCCTCCCGCTCCGCCACCCGTCCAGCGCCGGCCGGAGAAGCCGGGCAAGGCCGGTTCGGAGCCCCCGCGGGGAGGTTGAGACCGGCCGCCGCCCAACCCGCCGCGCGGCAAAGAGAGCGGCGCCCCGCCCGGCTCCCCCGCCATCCCGCCCCGCCTCCGGGGCTTCTGGGGCGCAACGGGGCAGCGGCTCCTCCGGGCCAGGCCGGCGCGGGGGGGGAGGGCGGGGGGTCCGCAGGGCGCTTCGCTCCGGGGAATCCCGGCCGCCGCTCAGCTCGGCTCAGGCCGCAGCCGCCGCCGCCGCCGCCCCCTCCTCCTCCTCCTCCCCGGCGGGGCGGGGCGAAGTGGCGCGCCGGCCCGATTGGCCGCTGCTGGCTCCGGCCCCGCCCCGCCCGTCAAGTGACCGGGGCCCGGCGGGGAGCGGCAGTCACGTGCGCCCGGTTGCCGCTGCTGGTGCCGCTGCCGCTGCCGCCGCCGGAGCCCGAGGAGCCCCCGCCCGCCCGCCTGCCCGCCTGCCCGCCCGTGGCCAAGTGAGCTCCGCCGGGACGGCCCGGGACCGCCGCTGCCGGGACCCCGCGGGCTCCGCTCCGGAGGGATTGGGGGCGGGAGGCTCCTCCCGGCGGAGCCCCCGAGGGCGCCTGACCGCCCGCCCTGCGCTCCCTCCCTTCCCCGCAGATGGCTCTCCCGCTGCCGCTGCCGCTGCTCCTCCTGGCCGCCGCCGCCGCCGCCTGGTCGGGCTCGCCGTCGTCCAAGTTCGCCATCGACTTCCTGCCGGGGCTGGCCAAGCAGCCGGCCTTCGAGCAGTACACGGGCTACCTGAGCGTGGACGGAGACCAGCACCTGCACTACTGGTGGGCTGGCGGCGGGGGGGGGCGGAGGGGAGGGGGCTGGCAGCCGGGCGGCCCCTCCGACCGCGGCTTCCTCTCCGCAGGTTCGTGGAGGCGGAGGAGGCGGATGCGGAGAAGCCGCTGGTGCTCTGGCTGAACGGGGGTCCCGGCTGCAGCTCCATCGCCGGCCTTCTGACCGAGCACGGGCCTTTCAGGGTCGGTCGCCCCGCTCCCGCGCGCCCCCGGGCTCCGTGGGGGGAGGCGGGCGGGAGCCGCGGGGCCACTTCCCTCCCTGCCGGTGTGCCGAGGCCCCGGCTCCCTTGTGTCCCGGGCATTTGTGAGGTCACACTCCCCCCCTGCGACGGTTGCCTCCCTCAGGAGGGGCTCTTGGGCAGAGAGCCTGGTCCTGGGGCAAAGGCCGTGGGCATCCGGGGGGGTCTCCCCTGAGGAGGGTCCCTTGTTCCCCTTTAGGTCCAGCCAGATGGAGTCACCTTGAAGTACAATGACTATGCCTGGAATAAGGTGAGCCCACCCCCCACCCCCCCAGCCCTGAAAGCTTGGCTGGAGCATCTCCTGCCCACCCGCACCCAGAGGGCATGAGAGGCAGGGGCAAGATAACACCCCTCCCCCACGGAGCCTGACCCCCCCTTGTCTCCCTCCAGCTCGCTCACATCCTCTACCTGGAGTCCCCAGTCGGTGTCGGCTACTCCTACTCGGATAGCCAAGACTACCAAACCAACGACACAGAGGTGGGTGCCGACCCTTGTCCCCTGCCCTCGTTTACCCTGGCCTGCCCGCTGGTGCCTGGCACGTGCCCTCTCTCTGCCCCCGCAGGTGGCCCGCGTCAACTACCTGGCCCTGAAAGAGTTCTTCAACCTGTTCCCGGAGCACCTGCCCAAAGACCTCTACCTGGCTGGAGAGAGCTATGGCGGGATCTACATCCCCACCCTGGCCCAGTGGGTCATGCAGGACGCCAGCCTCAACTTGAAGGTGGGTGTGGCCCTGGGGGAGGCTCCGGGGAGCCTGGCATTAAGTGGGCAGGGATGGAAGGGGGGGGAGCGGCCGCAGGGGAGCCCAGGGGAATCGCCCCCGGCCCTGGGCAGCGCTGCAGAGGTGGAGAGTGGCAAAACTGGATCTCTGCCCGGCAGCAGAAGCTGCGCAGCTGCTGTTCCTCCCTTGACCTGCTTGTTTGGGGAAGGGAAACCAGGGGGGAGGGGCAGCCGCCTCCATTTCCCTGCCATCCGGGGGTGGGGGGGCAGCACCAGGGGGGACCTGACCGCCAAGAGCAAGTCAACTCCTCTCGTCTTGGGCATTGGGGGCAGGAGGGAAATGGGGGCGAGGGGCTTCTGGAGGTCACTGGACGTGTGTCTTTCAGGGCCTCTCGGTGGGCAACGGGCTCTCCTCCTACGAGACCAACGACAACTCCCTGGTCTACTTCGCCTACTACCACGGCCTCCTGGGGAACCAGTGAGTCTCTGCCCCCCCCCGGGAGGGGGCGTGTCCTGGGAGGGGCTGGTGCTGCGGCCCCAGGGGCAGCTGAGACACGCACACCCACCCGGCTTCCCCTCCACAGGCTCTGGGGCGACCTGCAGCGCTTCTGCTGCTCTGGAGAAAAGTGCAACTTCCACAAAAACCCGAATCTGAACTGCACGGCTGCTGTGAGTGGGGGGAACCCTGGCAGGCCGGGGAGGGGGGAGACGAGACATGGGGGTGGGGTGGAGGGGAGCCCTTGAGGTCATCCGGCTCTCTTGCTCCTCGCAGATGATGGAGGTGATCCACATTGTGGACGAATCTGGCCTCAATATCTACAACCTCTATGCCCCCTGCGCTGGGGGTGCCGGGAAATTCAGGTGAGTGCCTTGCGGTTTGCAGGCCGCCCCCCTTTCCTCCCCCTCCCCCCAGTCCCTCGGCCCCTGGCAGTGTCAGGCGGGGCTCTGCCAAGGTGGAGGAGGCGGGTGAGGGAGGCTGGGAAGGCCTGAGCGGCCCTTGTCCACCTTGCAGCTACCTGGATGGGACCCTTGTGACTCACGACCTGGGCAACCGCTTCTACTGGCACCCCCTGCGCAGCCTTTGGAGGGAGGTGAGCAGAAGCGGCCGCTTGGGGCGCGAGGACGGCCGGGCTGGCCTGGGCACGAGCCCTGCTGGGGAAGATGGGTTGGGGGGTCCCTGGGGACGCCCAGGAGGGGTCTCATTCAGGGCGGGAGACTCTCTTGGGGACACAAGCCACCTTGCTAGAAACGCCCAACTGACACGGCCTGAGAAAGCAGAGCGAAGGTTTTGTGCGCTTCTGTGGGCCCCCTCGACAGCCCCCACCCCCCAAACTCGGGCAGCCGTGGATTTAAGTCAATTCCCCAGAACCCAGGAGGGGGGGAGGGGGGGAAGCAAAGGCTCTGAGCATCTCAGATGCTTTCCCCTCTCCTTTGAAGGCCTGAACGCAGCTGAGGGAGGGAGGAATGAAGTGAATGAATGAATGAAGTGAATGAATGAATGAATGAATGGTGAGTGAGTGAGTGAGTGAATAAAGTGAATGAATGAATGAATGAAATGAATGAATGAATAAATGAAGTGAATGAATGAATAAATGAGTGAATGAATGAATGAATAAATGAAGTGAATGAATAAATGAATGAAGTGAATGAATGAATGAATGGTGAGTGAGTGAATGAATGAATGAATGAATGAGTGAATGAATGAATAAAGTGAATGAATGAAATGAATGAATGAATGAATGAAGTGAATGAATGAATGGTGAGTGAGCGAGTGAGCGAATGAAGTGAGTGAATGAATGAAATGAGCGGGTGAATGGAGACGCTCCTTGGGGGAGCCTCCTGGAGCAGCCGCTGTGCTTGGAATCCCTCAGAATCTGCTGAACCTGGGGGTGACCAAGCAGGTGCGGCTGGACCCCCCCTGCATCAACACCACCGGCCTCACCCGCTACCTGAACGACCCCCAGGTGCGCCACGCGCTGCACATTCAGGACGACGCCCCGGCCTGGGAGATCTGCAGGTGAGTGGGGGGGGGCAGCCCCAGAGGCATCCAGGGAGGGGGCCCCCTTGGTAGACCACCTGCTAATCGGGGCCCCTTTTTCCAGCTTTACAGTCAGCCGGGGTTACAAGCGCCTCTACACCGAGATGAACGACCAGTACCTGAAGCTGCTCAGCACTGGGGTGAGTTGCTGGGCGGGGGTGCGGGAGTGCTCCTTGCTGTCCTGCCCCCTCCCCTACCAGGCTGGCCCTTCCTCCGGGCCCTGACTAACCCTGGCTGGCTTCTAGAATAGAATAGAGTTGGAAGGGACCCTGGAGGTCTCTAGTCCAGCCCCCATCTCAAGCAGGAGACCCTATCCCATTTCAGACAAGTGACTGTCCAGTCTCTTCTTGAAGACCTCCAGGGATGGAGCCCCCACAGCTTCTGGTGGCAAGCAGTTCCACTGGTTACTTGTTCTTGCTGTCGGGAACTTCCTCCTTCATTCCAGGTTGCTTCTTTCCTTGGTTGGCTTCCATCTGTTGCTTCTTTCTCCTGCCTTCAGGGGCTTTGGAGAAGAGGTGGACCCCCTCTTCTTCTGGGGCAGCCCCTTCAATACTGGAAGGCTGCTATCCTGTCCCCGTCCCCCGTCCCCCCCCCCCGCCGGTCCTCCTTCTTTTCTCTAGACTGTCCAAACCCAAATCCTGCAGCTGTTCTTCGTATGTTTTAGTCTCCGGGCCTTTAATCGCCGTAGTTGCTCTTCTCTGCCCTTTTTCCAAAGTCCCAACCTCTTTTTTTTGTGATTTGTGGTGACCGAAATTGCTTGCAGTGTATTCCAGGTGTGGCCTCCCTGAGGCTTTATAAAGCGGCACTAATTCCCCACCTGATCTCTGCAGAAATACCGCATCTTGCTGTACAACGGGGATGTGGACATGGCCTGCAACTTCCTGGGGGACGAATGGTTCGTGGAGTCCCTGCAGCAGAAGGTGGGCTGTGCTGGGGGGGCTCTTGAGGGGAAAGCCCCCCTGTCAGGATGCCGGCAGTGACCCATGAGCCTCGAGCCAAACTTCCAAAACCTCAAAAGGCTTTATTGGGAGTTAACATGTCCGGCACTGCCTGGGTGCAGCCGACTCTGAGACACATAATTCATTGTTACCCTTGACCTTGGTTTCCCCTCCCACACACACCCCCGGGTGTATCATAATTCATATCCTCCAATGGGACACATCCATAGCCCAGAGTCATCAATCAGGCTCTCCAGTTTGAATCAGAAACTTCAGTCCCCTAGTTAGTATCTTTGAAAACATTTGTGGAATGCACTTTCGGTTGGCAAACTGCTGCACTGCTCCCCCCTCCCTTTCTGTGGGCAACTCTAAAAAGACCCTAGAAATATTTGATGAGCGGACACCCCCTCTCC